>NC_091314.1:25003596-25086096 GCF_038502225.1 Cherax quadricarinatus
TGTGTATGTGTGTGTGTGTGTGTGTGTATGTGTGTGTGTGTGTGTGTGTGTGTGTGTGTGTGTGTGTGTGTGTGTGTGTGTGTGTGTGTGTGTGTGTGTGTGTATGTGTGTGTGTGTGTGTGTGTGTGTGTGTGTGTGTGTGTGTGTGTGTGTGTGTGTGTGTGTGTGTGTGTGTGTGTGTGTGTGTGTGTGTGTGTATGTGTGTGTGTGTGTGTGTGTGTGTGTGTGTGTGTGTGTGTGTGTGTGTGTGTATGTGTGTGTGTGTGTGTGTGTGTGTGTGTGTGTGTGTGTGTGTGTGTGTGTGTGTGTGTGTGTGTGTGTGTGTGTGTGTGTGTGTGTGTGTGTGTGTGTGTGTGTGTGTATGTGTGTGTGTGTGTGTGTGTGTGTGTGTGTGTGTGTGTGTGTGTGTGTGTGTGTGTGTGTGTGTGTGTATTCACCTAGTTGTACTCACCTAGTTGAAGTTGCGGGGGTCGAGTCCGAGCTCCTGGCCCCGCCTCTTCACTGGTCGCTACTAGGTCACTCTCCCTGAACCGTGAGCTTTATCATACCTCTGCTTAAAGCTATGTAAGGATCCTGCCTCCACTACATCGCTTCCCAAACTATTCCACTTACTGACTACTCTGTGGCTGAAGAAATACTTCCTAATATCCCTGTGATTCATCTGTGTCTTCAACTTCCAACTGTGTCCCCTTGTTACTGTGTCCAATCTCTGGAACATCCTGTCTTTGTCCACCTTTTCAATTCCTCTCAGTATTTTGTATGTCGTTATCATGTCCCCCTATCTCTCCTGTCCTCCAGTGTCGTCAGGTTGATTTCCCTTAACCTCTCCTCGTAGGACATACCTCTTAGCTCTGGGACTAGTCTTGTTGCAAACCTTTGCACTTTCTCTAGTTTCTTTACGTGCTTGGCTAGGTGTGGATTCCAAACTGGTGCCGCATACTCCAATATGGGCCTAACGTACACGGTGTACAGGGTCCTGAACGATTCCTTATTAAGATGTCGGAATGCTGTTCTGAGGTTTGCTAGGCGCCCATATGCTGCAGCAGTTATTTGGTTGATGTGCGCTTCAGGAGATGTGCCTGGTGTTATACTCACCCCAAGATCATTTTCCTTGAGTGAGGTTTGTAGTCTCTGGCCCCCTATACTGTACTCCGTCTGCGGTCTTCTTTGCCCTTCCCCAATCTTTATGACTTTGCACTTGGTGGGATTGAACTCCAGGAGCCAATTGCTGGACCAGGTCTGCAGCCTGTCCAGATCCCTTTGTAGTTCTGCCTGGTCTTCGATCGAGTGAATTCTTCTCATCAACTTCATGTCATCTGCAAACAGGGACACCTCAGAGTCTATTCCTTCCGTCATGTCGTTCACAAATACCAGAAACAGCACTGGTCCTAGGACTGACCCCTGTGGGACCCCGCTGGCCACAGGTGCCCACTCTGACACCTCGCCACGTACCATGACTCGCTGCTGTCTTCCTGACAAGTATTCCCTGATCCATTGTAGTGCCTTCCCTGTTATCCCTGCTTGGTCCTCCAGTTTTTGCACCAATCTCTTGTGTGGAACTGTGTCAAACGCCTTCTTGCAGTCCAAGAATATGCAATCCACCCACCCCTCTCTCTCTTGTCTTACTGCTGTCACCATGTCATAGAACTCCAGTAGGTTTGTGACACAGGATTTCCCGTCCCTGAAACCATGTTGGCTGCTGTTGATGAGATCATTCCTTTCTAGGTGTTCCACCACTCTTCTCCTGATAATCTTCTCCATGATTTTGCATACTATACATGTCTGTAGTTTAATGCTTCATGTCTGTCTCCTTTTTTAAAGATTGGGACTACATTTGCTGTCTTCCATGCCTCAGGCAATCTCCCTGTTTCGATAGATGTATTGAATATTGTTGTTAGGGGTACACATGGCGCCTCTGCTCCCTCTCTCAATACCCATGGGGAGATGTTATCTGGCCCCATTGCCTTTGAGGTATCTAGCTCACTCAGAAGCCTCTTCACTTCTTCCTCGGTTGTGTGCACTGCGTCCAGCACATGGTGGTGTGCCTCACCTCTCCGTCTTTCTGGAGCCCCTTCTGTCTCCTCTGTGAACACTTCTTTGAATCTCTTGTTGAGTTCCTCACATACTTCACTGTCATTTCTTGTTGTCTCTCCTCCTTCCTTCCTTAGCCTGATTACCTTGTCCTTGACTGTTGTTTTCCTCCTGATGTGGCTGTACAACAGTTTCGGGTCAGATTTGGCTTTCGCTGCTATGCCATTTTCATATTGTCTTTGGGCCTCCCTTCTTATCTGTGCATATTCGTTTCTGGCTCTACGACTGCTCTCCTTATTCTCCTGGGTCCTTTGCCTTCTATATTTCTTCCATTCCCTAGCACACTTGGTTTTTGCCTCCCTGCACCTTTGGGTAAACCATGGGCTCATCCTGGCTTTTTCATTATTCCTGTTACCCTTGGGTACAAACCTCTCCTCAGCCTCCTTGCATTTTGTTGCTACATATTCCATCATCTTATTAACTGGCTTCCCTGCCAGTTCTCTGTCCCACTGAACCCCGTTCAGGAAGTTCCTCATTCCTGTGTAGTCCCCTTTCTTGTAGTTTGGCTTCATTCGTCCTGGCCTTCCTGCTTCTCCCTCCACTTGTAGCTCTACTGTGTATTCGAAGCTTAAAACCACATGGTCACTGGCCCCAAGGGGTCTTTCATATGTGATGTCCTCGATATCTGCACTACTCAAGGTGAATACTAAGTCCAGCCTTGCTGGTTCATCCTCTCCTCTCTCTCTCTTGTAGTGTCCCTTACGTGTTGGTACATGAAGTTTTGCAGTACCACCTCCATCATCTTAGCCCTCCATGTATCTTGGCCCCCATGCGGGTCCAAGTTCTCCCAATCGATCTCCTTGTGGTTAAAGTCACCCATGATCAGGAGCTTTGCCCTGCATGCATGAGCTCTTCTGACCACTGTAGCCAGTGTGTCAACCATCGCTCTATTGCCCTCGTCGTACTCTTGCCTTGGCCTCCTGCTGTTCTGTGGTGGGTTATACATCACTGCTATTACCACCTTGGGACCTCCAGAGTGAAGCGTTCCCGCTATGTAATCACTTTCTTCTCCGCTGTCTCCTCTCTCCAGCTCATCAAAACTCCAGCGATTTTTGATCAGCAATGCCACTCCTCCACCCCCCCTGTTCCCTCTGTCTTTCCTCAGGATTTGTTATCCCGTTGGAAAGATGGCATCTGTTATCATACCTGTAAGCTTGGTTTCTGTGAGAGCTATGATGTCCGGTGATGCCTCTTTGACTCTTTCATGCCACTCCTCCCACTTATTTGTTATTCCATCAGCGTTTGTGTACCATACCTTCAGTTTCCTTTCCAACACTGTGGTTTGGGGGGCCTGTGAGGGTGGGAGACCTGGTAGCATACTGTGGGATTCTATAGCTCGGTGTTGGGTGGAGGCTGTGGGTATGAATTGTAGTGTGTGTTGGGATGGTGTGATAGGTTGTATGGTTCTGAGAATAGTTGTGTGTGTGCTTGCCCTTGCTGTTCTGTTCTGCTCTGACTGACCTCTGCTGGTTCCATTCTTGTCTCTTTTCCTAGCTCCTTTCGCTTTTTTGTCCTCTCCCTCAGCTGTTGTCGTTCTGATTGTGTTCTGTCTCTGTCTAGGAACACCCTCTTGTACTCTTCTGAGTATTTCAATCGTGGTTTCTCTTGGAGGATCCTGTTCCGCACTGTTTCCGTCCTGAGAATCAGCTTGATTGGTCGGTTTCTCCCCTTCGAGTACCCCCCTATTCTCTGAAAATTTACAATCTCGTCCATCTCTTCACTTATTTCCGTGATGATATTCTCAATCTCCTTTCTTTCTTCCTGCTGCCTTTCAGTGTGTGTCCTTTCCTCTCTCTCCTGAAGCCCATGGATAAACACTGATTTTGCCCTTTCCTCCTCCCATTGCCTCACCCTCTGTGACTCTGGATCCTGCCTGTATGTGGTCAGTTTCTCCCTTGATTTTTCCAGTGGCTCTTGATAGCATGGTTGTGCCTCAGCATTCGACCTATCACCCTCTCCATCTGTACCCAGCTGTTCTTCCCTTTCACTCCTTGGCCCTCCTTGGCAGGCTGATATGACCTTAACATAATTCATAATTCCTTCCTTCCTGTTCGGCCTCGCAGCTTCATATGCTGTGTGTTCTCTGGTCACTGCCCCTGTAACTCGCTTCAGCCTATTTATCTCAACTTCTAGGACCCTAATCTTGGCTACTGCAGTTTCGACTTGTGCCTCCCAATTCTTTGTCTCCTTCTCCAACCTCTTTTCCAATTTCACAGAGAGCTCTTTCTCTGTGTATGTGTGTGTGTGTACTCACCTAGTTGAGGTTGCGGGGGTCGAGTCCGAGCTCCTGGCCCGCCGTGTGTGTGTGTGTGTGTGTATGTGTGTGTGTGTGTGTGTGTGTGTGTGTGTGTGTGTGTGTGTGTGTGTGTGTGTGTGTGTGTGTATGTGTGTGTGTGTGTATGTGTGTGTGTATGAGTGTGTGTGTGTGTGTATGTGTGTGTGTGTGTGTGTGTGTGTGTGTGTGTGTGTGTGCTCACCTATTTGTACTCACCTATTTGTGGTTGCAGGGGTCGAGACATAGCTCCTGGTCCCGCCTCTTCACTGATCGCTTCTAGGTCCTCTCCCTGCTCCGTGACCTTTATGATACATCGCCTTAAAACTATGTATTGTTCCTGCCCCAACTACGTCACTTGCCAGACTATTCCAGGACTAAAGAAGTACTTCCTAACATCTCTCTGACTCATCTGAATCTTCTACTTCCAATTGTGATCCCATGTTTCTGTGTCCCATCTCTGGAACATCTTGTCTCTGTCCACCTTGTCAACTCCTCCCAGTATTTTGTATACCGTTATCATGTCTCCCCTAACCCTCCTGTCCTCCAGTGTCGTCAGGGCGATTTCCCTTAACCTTTCTTCGTAGGGCATTCTCCTGATATCTGGAACTAGCCTTGTTGCTAACCTTTGCACTTTCTCTAATTTCTTGACGTGCTTGACCAGGTGTGGATTCCAAACTGGTGCTGCGTACTCCAGTATGGGCCTGACGTACACGGTGTACAGTGTCTTGAACGATTCCTTACTGGGGTATCGGAACGCTATTCTCAGATTTGCCAGGCGCCCATATGCTGTAGCAGTTATCTAGTTGATGAGTTGTTGAATTAGACACATCTGCAACTCTTGGATATCTTTATTGAGGAAACGTTTCGCCACACAGTGGCTTCATCAGTCCATACACAGAAAGAAACTTGAAGAACAGGAGGAGAATGAGGTAATCAGTCCCTCAGCCTTGAGTCGATGTGGTCAGTCCATCAGTCTTGAATAGAATACGGCATATGAGCGGAGAAGCAGGTTATAAACCGTAGACAGGTGAGGGGCAGCAGTCGTAGGTGGTGTCACATTTGTCCAGTGTGGAAGTAGGTCGTGCCCAAGGGTTAGGCAAGTGAAGAATTCCAAGTATTAAGATCCCAAGAAGTTGCAGTGTCTGCCTCTCACCTGTCTACGGTTTATAAGCTGCTTCTCCGCTCATATGCCGTATTCTATTCAAGATTGATGGACTGACCACATCGACTTAAGGTTGAGGGACTGATTACCTCATTCTCCTCCTGTTCTTCAAGTTTCTCCTTTGTATGGACTGATGAAGCCACTGTGTGGCGAAACGTTTCCTCAATAAAGATACCCAAGAGTTGCACGTGTGTCTAACTCAACACCATGTCGGTTCTCCGAACCATTCATCTAGTTGATGTGTGCTTCAGATGTATTATACTCACCACAATTATTATTATTATTATTATTATTATTATTATTATTATTATTATTATGGCGAGCGCTAAACCCGTAGGATTTTACAGCGCGTGGAGGGGGGTGGAAGGTATTCGGGCTCAGTTCAGGGAACCGGAGCACAGATCCGATTCCCTAGATCAAGAGCCCCTCACCAGCGTCAAGGAACCTCCCTTGAGGGGCTACTCACCCCAAGATCCTTCTCCTTGAGTGAGGTTTGCAGTCTTTGGCCCCGTAGCCTGGACTCTGTCTGCGGTCTTCTTTGCCCTTCCCCGATCTTCATGACTGCATTTTTCGGGGTTAAATTCGAGGAGCCAGTTGCTGTGTGAGTGAGAGAGAGAGAGAGAGAGAGAGAGAGAGAGAGATCAGGCTTACCTGAGAGTAGATCAATCCTCCAGTGATATTTCTACTCTCTCATTTTCTCTCTCTCTCTCTCAACTCTATCCCTGTTTAACAAGCCTTCCTTCCCGCTTCATATTCTCTTTCGTTTCCCGTTTCTTCTAACTTCTCCACCTCTTTCCCCTTCTTGTTCCCGTCTTCGTCCTCCTTTTCCTCGTCGTTCTCCTCCTCTTCAACCATGTCCCGTCCCTGACACCTTGTGTTTACACAAGTAATCAATGGGAATGAACCTGTTCCTGATAATTCCGGAGATAGTAACTTAGGGAACTGCAAATAAATGGGACAGAGGGAGGTGATTACCATGACTGTGTGAGCCAGAGTTACCTGTCATTATTATCATGACTGTGTGAGCCAGAGTTTCCTACAGTTATTACCATGATTATATATATATATATATATATATATATATATATATATATATATAGTCATGACTATATATATATATATATATATATATATATATATATATATATATATATATATATATATATATATATATATATATATATATATATAATTATTGACCTTTAGTGTGGTAAATTATTGACACGTTTAAAACAAGGTGGTCACATATTTGGGATATGAATTGGTGAAAGAATCGAACAATCATGAAGTAATTTTTAACAAGTGGTTGTTTAGCCAGTGTTGGCGGTATGTTAAGAGAGTAATTGTTTAGGTGGCGGTCACTCGCTTGTTATATTAAATTATATATTTTATATCTGGACCTAAACTCACGTATTCACACTACACAGATTTTCAAACATGCTTTCTGGTAACTGCAAATATAATATACGTAAATGAGTGGTGGAATGATTCGTAAGAATTGTACCTCCGGCAGTATGTCATGTGAAGCGCCATTGTAACAGTGTATATCAGAGTAAAATTTACCGCCAAGTAGGTGAACGAGACACAATGGGAAGTTTATGGCGGACGACACCTCTCAGTAACTGCCACAAGATTCATATTCTTCGTCCTGTATTTACATTCCCTCGCTCATTTCATCGAATATTAGTCTCGTCAGTATAACTGTGAATGTGAGAGATGAATGCGTCTTATTTAACGTCACAAATACTACCGTACCTGAGCTCTTGCCATTGTTTATTTCACGTATTTCCTGGCATCCTGATGGGTGATTGACTGCCCTGGCTCCGTCGTTCCAGTGTTTCTTGGCTTCCTGTTCAATATAACATGTGTCTTCTGGTATTATCCAGGTTTTCTGACTCTCCTAACTGACCCTGTTACCTTCACTGACCTAGCTGCTGAAGGACTTGTGTCGGAACCGCGCTCGCGCTTGCGCGCGCGCACACACACACACACACACACACACACACACACACACACACACACACACACACACACACACACACACACACACACACACACACACACACACACAAGCACACGCACGAACACACACACACACACACACACACACACACACACACACACACACACACACACACACACACACACACACACACACACACACACACACACACACACACACACACACACACACACACACACACACACACACACACACACACACACACACACACACACACACACACACACACACACACACACACACACACACACACACACACACACACACACTCACACACACACACACACACACACACACACACACACACACACACACACACACACACACACACACACACACACACACACACACACACACACACACACACACACACACACACACACACACACACACACACACACACACACACACACACACACACACACATATCCCTTCCGTCATGTCATTCACACCCACACGTGTGTGAATAACATGACGAAAGGGATAGATTCAGAGGTGTTCCTCTTTACAGACGATGGGAGGCTAATGCGGAGAATTCAAGCGGATGAGGACCAGGTAAGACTACAAAGGGATCTGGATAGGCTGCTAGACTGATCCAACAACTGACTCCTGGAGTTTAACCTCACCAACTGCAAAATCATGAAGATTGGGGAAGGTCGAAGAAAACCATATACAGAGGAAAGTTTAGGGGTCTAAAGACTGCAAACCTCACTCAAGGAAACGGATCTCTTAGGGTGAGTATCATACCGAGCACATCTCCTGAGACACATAGCAACCAAATAACTGCTGCAGCATACGGGCGACTAGCAAACCTAAGAATAGCATTCCGACATCTCAGTGACGAGTCGTTCCGAACTCTGTGCAACATGTATGTCAGGACCATATTGGAGTATGCAGCACCAGTTTGGAACCCACACCTGGTCAAGCACGTCAAGATATTAGAGAAAATGCAAATGTTTGCAAGAGACTAATCCTGGAGCTAAGGGATATGTCCTACAAGGAGAGGTTAAGGGAACTCAACCTGACAGTACTGGAGGACAGGAGGGATGGGGTGGCATGATAACGACATAAAATAATGAGAGGAACTGACAAGATGGATAGGGACAGAACATTTCAGAGATGGGACACAGCAACAAGGGGTCACAACTGGAAGTTGAAAACCCAGATGAGTCAGAGAGGTTAGGAAGTATTTCTTCAGTCATGGAGTTGTCAAAAAGTGGAACAATCTAGAGAGTGATGTAATGGAGGTAAGATCCATACACAGCTTTAAGAAGAATCAAGATAAAGCTCACGGACACAAACACAAACACACACACACAGATCTTGGGGTGAGTATAACACCGAGCATGTCTCCGGAAGCACACATCAATCAGATAACTGCTGCAGCATATGGGCGCCTGGCAAACCTGAGAACAGCATTCCGATACCTTAGTAAGGAATCATTCAAGACACTGTACACCGTGTATGTCAGGCCCATACTGGAGTATGCAGCACCTGTTTGGAACCCGCACTTGATAAAGCACGTCAAGAAACTAGAGAAAGTACAAAGGTTTGCGACAAGGTTAGTTCCAGAGCTAAGGGGAATGTCCTATGAAGAAAGATTAAGGGAAATCGGCCTGACGACACTGGAGGACAGGAGGGTCAGGGGAGACATGATAACGACATATAAAATACTGCGTGGAATAGACAAGGTGGACAAAGACAGGATGTTCCAGGGAGGGGACACAGAAACAAGAGGCCACAATTGGAAGTTGAAGACACAAATGAGTCAGAGAGATAGTAGGAAGTATTTCTTCAGTCATAGAGTTGTAAGGCAGTTGAATAGCCTAGAAAATGACGTAGTGGAGGCAGGAACCATCCACAGTTTTAAGACGAGGTTTGATAAAGCTCATGGAGCGGGGAGAGAGAGGGCCTAGTAGCAACCGGTGAAGAGGCGGGGCCAGGAGCTAGGACTCGACCCCTGCAACCACAAATAGGTGAGTACAAATAGGTGAGTACACACACACACACACACACACACACACACACACACCCCGCAACCTCAACTAGGTGAGTACACACACACACATACACACACACACACACACACATACACACACACACACACACAAGCAAACACACGAACACACACACGCGCACACACACACACGTATTTACACACGCGCACAAGCATAATATATATATATATATATATATATATATATATATATATATATATATATATATATATATATATATATATATATATATATATATATATATATATATGTCGTGCCGAATATGTAAAACTGGTCAATTAGCAAGAACTCATTTAAAATTAAGTCGTTTCTAAAATTTTATCTTATACATTTAAAGAAATATTTTTTTCATTAATGTTGATGTAAAAACTTATAAATTTGCTCCAAAAATAACTTAGAAAACTTACCTAACCTTATTATAACAAGAACAATTGATTTTAGCCCAATCCAACTAAATATATTTTAAATACTTTTACAGTAATTTAATACTAAACAAACACAATGAAATATATTTTTTTCGTTAGGTTCAGAATGATACTTGCGAAATTATTGCATACACAAATTTTCACTTTTCCTATATGGCAAGATGAGCGTTGCTATTTAAGCCAAGATCGCAAGTTCTGCCTATTCGGCACGACATATATATATATACATATATATATATATATATATATATATATATGTATATATATAGACATATATATATATATATATATATATATATATATATATATAGAGAGAGAGAGAGAGAGAGAGAGAGAGAGAGAGAGAGAGAGAGAGAGAGACAGAGAGACAGAGAGAGACAGAGAGACAGAGAGACAGAGAGAGACAGAGAGACAGAGAGAGAGAGAGAGACAGATATAACGCCGGGAGCAATGGGCTAGTAACCCCGTCTCTTTAATTTACTAAAATTAATAATAATAAGAAAAACTTTTTAAAGCTGGGATGTTTGAATGTGCGTGGATGTAGTTCAGATGATAAGAAAGAAATGATTGTCAGTGTTATGAATGAAAAGAAGTTGGATGTTCTAACTCTAGTCGAAACAAAGCTGAAGGGGGTAGGGGAGTTTTAATGGGGAGAAATAAATGGGATTAAGTCAGGAGTATCTGAGAGAGACCTAAGGAAGGGGTAGCAATAATGTTAAAGGATCAGTTATGGACGGAGAAGAGCGAATATAAATGAGTAAATTCAAGGATTATGTGGAGTAAAATAAAGGTCGGAAGCGAAAACTGGGTTATAGTAAGTTTTTATTCACCCGGAGAAGAGAGAGAGAGAGAGAGAGAGAGAGATTTTGGGAGTGTTTAGGAACTTTTAAAGCAGGTGAGAGAGTAATTGTGGTAGAGGATCTAAATGCTAAAGTGGGAGAAACGGTTAGAGAGGGTGTGATGGGTAAGTTTGGGGTGCCAGGTGTAAATGATAATGGGGACCCTTTGATTGAACTTTGTATAGAAAAGGGTTTGGTAGTAGGTAATACATATTTAAAAAAAACGATTGATAAGTATAAAAGATATGATATATTGGGCGTAATGACAGTAATTTGTTGGATTATGTACTGGTAGATAACTGAGTGGTGGACAGGCTTTAGGATATTCATGTTTATAGAGGGGCCACAGATATATCAGATAATTTTTTACTTGTAGCTACAGTGAGAGTAAAATATAGATGGGATACAAGAAGAATGGAATCAGCAAGTAAGAGAGAGGTGAAAGTTTATAAAATATAGGAGGAGGCAGTTAGGGTAAGATATAGACAACTATTGTAATTAATATCATAAAAAGGAGCGACAAGTATTGGAAGAAAGATGGGCTAGTGAGATTATAGGTGAAATTAATAAGTGGAGAAAGCCTAGGGAATGAATGGATTTGACAGTTAAAAATAAGAGAGGAGAGTTATTATATGGAGAATTGGAGGTACCTCGAAGACGGAGGGAATATTTTGAGGAACTGTTGAATGTTGATGAAGATACGGAAACTGTGATTTCGTGCATTGGGCAGGGAGGTATAACATCTTGTAGGAGTAAAGAAGAGGCAGTTGTGAGTGTGGGGGAGGTGCGTGAGGCAGTGGGTAGAATGAAAGGGGTAAAGCAGCTGGGATTGATGGGATAGAGATAGAAATGTTAAAAGCAGGTGGGGATATAGTTCTGGAGTAGTTGGTGCTCTTATTCAATAAATGTATGGAAGAAGGTAAGGTACCTAGATATTGACAGAGGTCGTGCATAGTCCATTTCTATAAAGGGAAAGGGGACAAAAGAGAGTGCAAAAATTAAAGGGAAATAAGCCTGTTATACTTGGTAAAGTGTATGGTAGAGTTATTATTGAAAGAATTAAGAGTAAGATGGAGAGCAGGATTGCAGATGAACAAGGAGGCTTTAGGAAGGGTAGAGAGTTTGTAGACCACGTTTTTACACTGAAACATACAGGTGACCAGTATTTAGCTAAGGACAAAGAGGTTTTTGTTGCATTTGGGTATTTAGAAAAGGCGTATGATAGGGTAGATAGGGGTCAGTGTAGCAGATGTTGAAATGTGTCGAATAGGAGGTAGGCTACTGAAGGCAGTGAAGAGTTTTTTTACGAGGATAGTGAGGCTCAGGTTAGAGTACGTAGGAGAGAGAGAGATTAATTCCCCGTAAAAGTAGGCTTTAGAACAACCATGTCACCATGAGTCAATATATTTATAGATGGGGTTGTAAGAGAAGTGAATGCTCGGGTGTTTGAACTCGGTTTGGGATTAGAAGATGAAGAATCTAACACAAAGCGGGAGTTGTCACAGTTGCTTTTTGCTGCTGACACTGTTCTTTAGGGAGATTTTGAAGAGAAGTTGCAGTGGTTGGTGGATGAGTTTGTAAGGGTGTGTAAAAAGTGAACATAGGAAAGAGTAAGGTGATGAGAATAACAATAAATTTAGGTAATTAAGGACGGGATATCAGATCGGAAGGAGGGAGTAGGAAAGAAGTGAATGTATTCAAATATTTGGGAGTGGACTTGTCAGCAGATGGGTCTATGATAGACGAGGTGAATCATAGAATTGATGAGGGGGAAAAAGTGAGTGGTGCACTGAGGAGTCTCTGGAGACAAAGAACGTTAGTCTTGGAAGCAAAGAGGGGAATATGTGAGTGTATAGTTATACCAACGCTCTTATGTGGGTGTGAAACATGGGTGGTGAATGTTGTAACAAGGAGAAGGCTGGAGGTAATGGAGATGTCGTATGTGAGGGCAATGTGCCGTGTGACTATAATGCAGAGAATCTGTAGTTCGAAAATTAGGAGTAGGTGTGGGGTTACTAAAAGTATTATCTAGAGGGCTGAGTAGGGGTTACTTAGGTGGTTCGGACATTTAGAGTGAATGGAACAAAATAGAACGACTTGGAGTGGAGGGAAGGCGGGGTAGGAGTCGTCCTAGGAAAGGTTGGAGGGAGGGGGGTAAAGGTGGGTTTGTGTTCGAGGGGTTTGGACTTCCAGCAAGCATGCATGAACGTGTTAGATAGGAGTGAGTGTAGACGAATGGTTTTTATGGCTTGACGTGCTGTTAGAGTGTAAGCAAAGTAACATTTATGAAGGGATTCAGGGAAACCGGCAGGCCGGACTTGAGTCCTGGAGATGGGAAGTACAGTGTCTGCACTCTGAAGGAGGGGTGTTAATGTTGCAGGATTTTTAACTGTAATGTAGGCCCGCCTCTGGCAAGACATTGATGGAGTGAATGGTGATGAAAGTGTTTCTTCATTTTCGGGTCACCCTGCCTTGGTGGGAAACTGCCGATGTGTTGATAATATATATATATATATATATATATATATATATATATATATATATATATGTGTGTGTGTGTGTGTGTGTGTGTGTGTGTGTGTGTGTGTGTGTGTGTGTGTGTGTGTGTGTGTGTGTGTGTGTATGTATATGTATTGAGAGAGAGAGAGAGAGAGAGAGAGAGAGAGAGAGGTGGAAAGCTAAGGATGGCTGGGTTCACAGGAGTTTTGTCACATAGTGACCAGTGTACTACTAAATTCAACATCGAGAGACACTTGTGGGACACAGAGTATACTTGTATATCAGAGTATGCCTGTATATCATAGTATACTTGTATATCAGAGTATGCCTGTATATCATAGTATACTTGTATATCAGAGTATGCTTGTATATCATAGTATACTTGTGTAACAGAATATACTTGCGTAACAGAGTATACATGTGTAACAAGAGTATACATGTGTATCAGAGAGTATATATGTGTATCAGAATATACATGTATACCAGAGTATACATGTTTACCAAAGTGTATGCATGTATACCAGACTATACATATGTACCACAGAGTATACATGTGTATCACAGACTATACTTGTGTACCACAGAGTATACATGTGTAACAAAAGTATACATGTATATCAGAGAGTATATATGTGTATCAGAATATACATGTATACTAGCGTATACATGTATACTAGCGTATACATGTTTACCACAGTGTATGCATGTATACCAGAGTATACATATGTACCACAGAGTATACATGTGTACCATAGAGTATACATGTGTACCATAGAGTATACATGTGTACCATAGAGTATACATGTGTACCACAGACTATACTTGTGTACCACCGAGTATACATGTGTAAGGAGAGTATACATGTGTACCACAGAGTATACATGTGTACCACAGACTATACTTGTGTACCACCGAGTATACATGTGTAAGGAGAGTATACATGTGTACCACAGAGTATACATGTGTACCACAGAGTATACTTGTGTACCACCGAGTATACATGTGTAAGGAGAGCATACATGTGTACCACAGAGTATACTTGTGTACCTCCGAGTATACATGTGCAAGGAGAGTATACATGTGTACCACAGAGTATACATGTGTACCACAGAGTATGTAAGACACACCTAACATTATAGCTAAAGATTATAAATATGTGTGAAGGTAATAAATCCTCTGGCATATATAAATTATAATGTCATTATCGACATATACATTGATGTTCATTATCCTGGAGCAGAATACGTTTACAACCGCTGAGTTAATCCATTACTCCACCACTCGAATCCATTAATCCTCCTTCATTTCAGTCCACTTTGCTTCATTAATCAGTCACCTCATTCCATTAATCCGGCATTTTAGTTCATTAATCCCTCGATTTAGTCGATTAATCTCCTGTTTTCATCAATTAATCCATCTCATTAGTTCATTAATCTTGTGTTTAATCCCTTAATCCGTCACTTTAATTCATTAATCCGTCACTTTAATTCATTAATCTGTCACTTTAGTTCATTAATCCGTCACTTTAATTAATGCATCCGTCACTTTATTTCATTACTCACTCAGCTTAATTCATTAAACTGTCACTTTGATCAATTAATCCGTCACTTTAGCAAATCCGTTGCATTAGTCAACTAATCCCTCACTAATCCATTAATCTGCCACTTTACTACACATTAAATCAACGACAGAAACATTGCATTTTTCTGCTATAAAAACTCTATCTTTATCGACAATTTATATATTCTATATATACTGAAAATAAATTATATATATATATATATATATATACATAGCAACAATTCAATAGACTTAACTAATTCTTTTTCCAGGGAAACAATAACCACAAGTAAAATTTAGAGGCCTTTTAATGTCACATTGTTTCTTAAGTTAGAAACATATAAATTATAAGTCATTTGCGTATCTCTCGTATCTTACGAGTGCAAGAATATATATACAGAAGTATTTAAATGACCTTGAAGTATCACCACCATTCATACTTGTAAACTTACGTTAGGTTATTATTATTATTAAAGATTCGCCGGTATTCTCCCGGCCCGGGCCTTTTCCAAGTGGTGGCCCGGCCCTTACGTTAGGTAACCTCACAGTGTTCTTCAGACCGCCTGTGAGTAATCAAGATAATTTAACACGGGACGTAAAACACACGTTTGTCACCTTCGAGTTCCATCTATCGTATTCTCAAAGGAATAGGGTTCTGTTGCAACAGAGATAATGACCAGCTGCTACTGCTTGCTGTGAGGAAGTGCGACCTGAAATGAAGTGGGTCATTTCAGGTACCCGAGACTGGTCGTTACTCAAGCACTTTACAATACCCGCACTGTTACTCCTAACCTATGATGTTAAGTCAACTTACAATACACATAAATTGAAAATGATTCCGTTTAGTAAGGTACTATGACCCCAGATAATAAGATATAATCGGACTTCTTTATTTTAGATATTAATAAGGAAGTTCGCAATATGGTATTAAGTGATATTTCGGCCCAGAGTAATGTGGAAGGTGAGCAGCTGTAACTATATAAATTCTGTGTTCAGCATTTCATCAATATTCTCTATAAACATCGACTCTCTTTCCTGAACCATTGAATGGAGGTGAAGGGCTCTCGATCCAAGGGATTAGATCTATCCTCCTCTCCCACGAATCAGACCTGTCTGCCCCCGCCCCCAGGGGCTTCATTACCCCTACTGGTTTAGCGCTTCCCATAATTATAATAATCTTGAATATAATACTCAATTAACTTTAGAGATTAATGCTGTAATTTCTTGTTTTATAGTAACAATTATAAGCAATAATAATCCGTTAACAATTATTAATAATAATTCATTGGCAATTAAGTTACTGATAATTAGCCATTATATCTCTGTAATGGCTAATGAAACCTGGCTAAAGTACTCCTTGATTGTTGTTGTGGTGGTGGTTGTTGTGGTGGTTGTTGTGGTGGTGGTTTTTGTTGTGGTGATGGTGGTTGTTGTTGTGGTGGTAGTGGTTGTTGTGGCGATGGTGGTGGTGGTTGTTGTTATGGTGATGGTGGTTGTTGTTGTGGTGGTAGTGGTTATTGTGGTGATGGTGGTGGTGGTTGTTGTTGTGGTGAGGGTGGTGGTGGTTGTTGTTGTGGTGATGGTGGTTGTTGTTGTGGTGGTAGTGGTTGTTGTGGCGATGGTGGTGGTGGTTGTTGTGGTGGTGGTGGTTGTTGTTGTGGCGATGGTGGTTGTTGTTGTGGTGGTAGTGGTTGTTGTGGCGATGGTGGTGGTGGTTGTTGTGGTGGTGATTGTTGTTGTGGTGATGGTGGTGGTTCTTGTGGTGGTGGTGGTGGTTGTTGTTGTGGTGATGGTGGTTGTTGTGGTGGTGGTAGTGGTTGTTGTGGTGGTGGTTGTTGTGGTTGTGGTGGCGATTGTTGTTGTGATGATGGTGGTGGTAGTTGTTGTGGTGGTTGTTGTTGTGGTGATGGTGGTTGTTGTTGTGGTGGTAGTGGTTGTTGTGGCGATGGTGGTGGTGGTTGTTGTGGTGGTGGTGGTTGATGTTATGGTGATGGTGGTTGTTGTGGTGGTGGTGGTTGATGTTATGGTGATGGTGGTTGTTGTGGTGGTGGTGGGGGTGGTTGTTGTGGTGATGGTGGTGGTTGTTGCTGTGGTGGTGGTGGTTGTTGTTGTGGTGATGGAGATTGTTGTTGTGGTGGTGGTGGTTGTTGTTGTGGTGATCGTGGTTCTTGTTGTGGTGGTGGTGGTTGTTGTTGTGGTGATGGTGGTTCTTGTTGTGGTGGTGGTTGTTGTTGTTGTGGTGGTGGTTGTTGTTGTGGTGATGGTGGTGGTTGTTGTTGTTGTGGTGGTTGTTGTTGTGGTGGTAGTGGTTGTTGTGGTGATGGTGGTGGTTGTTGTGGTGGTGGTTGTTGTAGTGGTGGTTGTTGTTGTGATGGTGATGGTGGTTGTTGTGGTGGTGGTGGTTGTTGTGGTGGTGGTTGTTGTGGCGATGGTGGTGGTGGTTGTTGTGGTGGTGGTGGTTGTTGTTGTTGTGGTTGTTGTGGTGGTGGTTGTTGTGGTGATGGTGGTGGTTGTTGTTTTGATGGTGGTGGTTGTTGTGGTGATGGTGGTGGTTGCTGTTGTGGTGGTGGTGATTGTTATGGTGGTGGTTGTTGTGGTGGTGGTTGTTGTTGTGGTGGGTGTTATTGTGGTGATGGTAGTTGCAGTAGTGGTGGTGGTGGCGGCTGTGGTGGCTGTTGTGGTGATGGTGGTGGTGGTTGTTGTGGTGGTGGTTGTTGTTGTGGTGGTGGTGGTTGTTGTGGTGGTTGTTGTTGTGGTGATGGTGGTGGTTGTTGTTGTGGTGATGGTGGCGGTTGTTGTTGTGGTGGTGGTGGTTGTTGTGGTGATGGTGGTAGTTGTCGTTGTGGTGGTGGTTGTTGTTGTGGTGATGGTAGTTGCAGTAGTGGTGGTGGTGGTTATTGTGGTGATGGTGGCTGTGGTGGTTGTTGTGGTGATGGTTGTGGTGGTGGTTGTTGTGGTGGTGGTGGTTGTGGTGATGGTGGTGGTTGTTGTGGTGATGGTGGTGGTTGTTGTTGTTGTGGTGGTGGTGGTTGTTGTTGTGGTGATGGTAGTTGCAGTAGTGGTGGTGATGGTGGTTGTTGTGGTGATGGTTGTAGTGGTGGTTGGTGTGGTGGTTTTTTGTGGTGGTTGTTGTGGTGGTGGTTGTTGTGGTAATTGTGGTGGTTGTGGTAGTAGTTGTGGCTGTTGTGGTGGTGGTGGTTGTGGTTGTGTTGGTTATGATAGTTGGTGTGGTGGTGGTGGTTGTTGATGTAGTGGTTGTTGTTGTGATGGTTGTTGTGGTGTGGTTGTGGTAATTGGTGTGGTGGTGGTTGTTGATGTGGTTCTTGTGATGGTTGCTGTGGTGGTTGTGTTGGTTGTGGTAGTTGGTGTGGCGGTGGTTGTTGATGTGGTGGTTGTGGTGGTTGCTGTGGTTGTTGTGATCGTGGTGGATTGTGGTTATTGTGGTTATTGCTGTTATGGTGGTAGTGGTTGTGGTTGTTTTTGTTATTGTTGTGTTGGTTGTGTTTGTTGGGTGGTGGTTGTTGTAGTGGTGGTGGTTGTTGTAGTTGTGGCGGTTACTGTTGTTGTGTTCGTGGTTGTAATGGTTGTTGTGGTGATAGTGGTTGTTATGGTTGGGGTTGTTTTTGTAGTGGTGTTGGTGGTTGTGGTAGTGATTGTTGTGGTGGTGGTGATTGTGGTTGTTGTTGTGGTTGTGGTTGTTGTGGTGGTTTTAATCGTGCCTTAGGCGTGTTGTTATGGTGATTATGGTTGTGGTATATTAGGGGGAGTGATGGTGTGGTGATCGTAGTTGTAGTGGTGACAGTTACTCTGTTGATGGTGGTTGTGGTGGGGTGATTGTGGTTGTGGTGATGGTTGATGTGTTGATCGTCGTTGTGCAATGGTGGTCGTGAATGTTGTAGTGATGGTGTTTCTGCAACAGTGACTACTGCAGCAGCTCCAGTGACTGATGCAACTGCTACAGTGATTGCGAGAACAGCTACAATGACTGCTACAACAGATACAGTGACTGCTACAACAGATACAGTGACTGCTACAACAGATACAATGACTGCTACAACAGATACAGTGACTGCTACAACAGCTACAGTGACTGCTACAACAGATACAGTGACTGCTGCAACTACTATACTGACTGCTAAAACAGCTGCAGTCAATGCTACAAGAGATACAGTGGCTGTTTTAGCAGCTACAATAGCTACAGTGACTACTGCAACAGCTATAACGCCTGTTTCAGCAGCTACAGTGACTGCTGAAACACCTACAGTGACTGCTACAACAGCTACAGTGAGTGCTGTAACAACAACTGTGGCCACAACAATGACAGTAGCTGCTACGGCAGCTACAGTGACTGCTACAGCAGCTATAGTGACATACCACATTTACAGTGACTTGTAAAACAGCTACAGTGAATGCTACAGCATCTACAGTGACCGGTACATCAGTTATAGTGACTGCTATAACAGCTCTGAAGTTAAAGTGACAGCAGCTGCAGCAACAGTGACAACAGCTTCAGAAGTAGTGACTGCTGCAACAGTAACAGTGGCTACAGTAACAGTGACAGCAGCTGCAGCAAAAGGGACAGCAGCTGCAGCAACAATGACAGCAGCTGCAGCAACAGTGACAGCAGCTACAGCGACAGCAGCTGCAGCAACAGTGACTGCAGCAACAGTGACAGCAGCTACAACGACAGCAGCTTCAGCAACAGTGACAGCAGCTGCAGCAACAGTGATAGCACCTGCAGCAACAGTGACAGCAGCTGCAGCAACAGAGACAGCACCTGCAGCAAGTGACTGCAGTAATAGCAACAGAAACTGCAGGTGCAGCAAGTGACTTGTAACAGCAAAAAGTAACAGCACCTGCAGCAAGTGGCTGCTGTACAGCAACAGCAACAGAAGGTGCAACAACAGTGACAGCACCTGCAGCAACAGAGACAGCACCTGCAGCAAGTGACTCCTGTAACAGTAACAGGAGCTTCAACAAGTGACTGCTGTAACAGTAACAGCAGCTACATCAAGTGACTGCTGTAACAGCAACAGTAATCACAGCTGCAGCAACAATAACGGCAGTTGCAGCAACATTGACTGCAGCAACAGTATCAGCAGCTGCAAAAACAATAACTGCTGTAGCAGTAGCAGCAGCTGCAGCAGCAGTAACAGCAGCTGCAGCAACAGTGACAGCAACTGTAGCAACAGTAACATCAGCTGCAGCAACAGTAACAGCAGCTGCAGCAACAATAACAGCAGCTGCAGCAACAGCAGCACAAGCTGCAGCAACAGTGACAGCACCTGCAGCAACAGTAACAGCAGCTGCAGCAACACTGACAGCACCTGCAACAACAGTAACAGCACCTGCAGCAACAGTAACAGCAGCTGCAGCAACAGTGACAGCACCTGCAGCAACAGGGACAGCACCTGCAGCAACAATAACAGCACCTGCAGTAACAGCACCTGCAGCAACAGTAACAGCAGCTGCAGCAACAGTGACAGCACCTGCAGCAACAGGGACAGCACCTGCAGCAACAATAACAGCACCTGCAGTAACAGCAGCTGCAGCAACAGTAACAGCAGCTGCAGCAACAGTGACAGCACCTGCAGCAACAGGGACAGCACCTGCAGCAACAATAACAGCACCTGCAGTAACAGCAGCTGCAGCAACAGTAACAGCAGCTGCAGCAACAGTGACAGCACCTGCAGCAACAGGGACAGCACCTGCAGCAACAATAACAGCACCTGCAGTAACAGCAGCTGCAGCAACAGTAACAGCAGCTGCTGGTGTTGTGTTGATTATTTTGTTCTTGTCATCAAGTAAATCACATTAACGTCGTGTTAATTATTATTCCATTATGTAAATTGTAAGGTTGGGGAGGTAGGTGGGGAGGCCGCCCCCCCTCCCCACCCTCAAGTTCATGGGGAGGCCGCCCCCTCCCCACCCTCAAGTTCATGGGGAGGCCGCCCCCTCCCCACCCTCAAGTTCATGGGGAGGCAGCCCAGGACAAAAATGGTAACAAACTAACAGAAACAGACACACACACACACACACACACACACACACAAACCTAACCTAACCTAACACATTAGCTCATAAATCCCCCCACCACACACACACACATTTTTACGATAAGCTGAAGCAGCTAGAACATCCCAACAGGATAAAAACAAAATGGGCTCTCAAAAGGGAGGACGTAAAGATAAGGGAACCGATGATGGCTGCTCGGAAAAAGAAGAATGGGTAGAACGGCTCAAGAACAAAATGGAACAACAATGGGAGAAAAGGTTAAACGAGCTTTGCAATAATATGTTAGAGCAAATATCTGCAGAGAGCAAGAAATAGGAATCACAAGCTGTAGTAGCTGAGGCAAAGGTACAGAGATTGGAGGAAGAAATGGATATGCTGAAGAAGGATCTAAAGATGAGGTCCGAAAGGAGCAAGATGACTGAAATGGGAGCATCAGCAGACAGCGAGGGGACTGAAGGAGGGGATGGATCTAAGCAGTCTTTTGCAGCAGTAATTTCAGGCCATCATGGTGTTTGGGAGATGACTACGGAAACAGCAAAGGAGATGCTTAAATCAGATCCAGAGATACAGAGGGAAAAGAAATGGGAAGAGGACAGGGAGAGGTCAATAATTATTCATGGGTTTCAGGAGGCTGAAGGGCAGACCTATGCTGAAAGAATGCATTGGGATAAAACAGAGATTAAGAACATCATTGCAATAACAGGAGAGAGGGACATGTCTCAGGTAGAAAATTTTCACAGACTTGGGGGGTATTCGAGGGAAAAAAATCGACCAATCAGATTAACATTCAAAACAGATGTGGTAAGGAACAGGATACTACAACAGAAACCACTGTTAAAGGACTCTCCAGATTATCAAAAAGTGTTCCTCAATCGAGATAGAACACGAAAGGAAAGGGAACAACTGAAAGTGAGGGCAAGACAGAACCAGTGGAAGGAAAGGGAGATAGGACAGGCAACGACAGACAGGAAAACTCAGACTTTGGGGGAACATCAAACACAAATGCTTACAGAAACCTCTCAACCCCTGTCACCACATATCAGCCAAACACAGTAAACAGAACCGAACCTCACTCCATAGCCACCATCCCCTAAGCACTAATTCCACAATCACAGCGGCCTCCCATAATATTGTGCCTTGCCTCCCACCCTCCCAGCCTGCACCTTCCTCTTCCATCTCCCAAAATACAGTAATGGAAAGGAAGCTAAAGGTATGGTACACCAATGCAGATGGAATAACAAATAAGAGTGAAGAGTGGCAAGAACGCATCATTGATGCATCACCTGATATCATAGGACTAACAGAGACAAAGCTTACAGGGATGATAACAGATGCAATTTTTCCACTTGGATATCAGATTATGAGGAAAGACAGAGAGAACAGAGGAGGGGGAGGAGTAGCATTGCCCATAAAAAAACCAGTGGAGTTTTGAGGAGATGGGAGGAATGGAAATAAGGGAAACAGACGACTTCATTGTAGGAACACTTCCGACTGGTGGTCCAAAGGTGATGATAGCAGTGATGTATAACCCACCACTTAACAACAGGAGAACAAGAGAAGAGTATGATGTGTGCAATAGGGCAATGGTGGATACACTAGCTGAAGTGGCCAAGAGGGCTCATATGGGTAAGACAAAATTGCTTATAATGGGGGATTTCAATCATAAAGAGATTGACTGGGAAAACCTAGAGCCACATGGGGGACCAGAAACATAGAGGGCTAAGATGTTGCAGACTGTATTGGAGAACTTCATGCATCAACATGTTAGGGATACAACCAGAGAGAGTGGAGAGGATGTTGCAGCAAGGCTGGATCTCATATTCACCTTGAATAGTTCTGACATAAGGGATATCACCCACGAAAGACCCCTTGGCGGTAGTGATCATGATGTCCTGAGTTTTGAATATCTTGTTGAGTTAACAGTGGAGAATGCAGCAGCACGAGAACAAAGAGAGACACCAAACTTCAAAAAAGGGGACTACATCGGAATGAGAAGTTTTCTGCATGAAGTGCAGTGGGAAAGAGAACTGGATGGAAAGACAGTAAATGAAATGATGGAAATAGTGACCACTAAGTGCAGGGAGGCAGAGGAGAGGTTCATACCAAAGGGCAACAGAAAAAAATGGTAAGACCAGAGTGAGCCCATGGTTTAACTGGAGGTGTAAAGAGGTCAAAGCCAAGTGTGCTAGAACATGGAAAAGGTATAGAAGGCAAAGGACTCAAGAAAACAAGGAGCTGAGCAGAAGAACCAGAAACGAATATGCAGGGATAAGGAGAGAGGCCCAGAGGCAATACGAGAACGACATCGCATCAAAAGCCAAATCTGAACCAAAGTTGTTATACAGTCACATTAGGAGAAAAACAACAGTCAAGGACCAGGTAATCAGACTGAGGAAAGAAGGAGGGTAGCTGACGAAGAGTGACCAAGAAGTATGTGATGAACTAAACAAAAGATTTAGAGAAGTATTCACAATAGAGTCAGGAATGCTTCCAGCAAACTGTGGAGGTAGGGTGCACCAGCAGGCGCTGGACACAATACACATAACCAAGGTAGAGGTGAAGAAACTGCTAGACGAACTCGATACCTCAAAGGCGGTGGGCCCAGATAACATATCTCCATGGATACTGAGAGAGGGAGCAGAGGAACTGTGTGTGCCATTAGCAGCAATATTCAGTAAATCTATCGAAACAGGGCAGTTGCCTGAGGCGTGGAAGACAGCACATGTAGTTCCAATTTTTAAGAAAGGAGACAGACAGGCAGCATTAAACTACAGACCAGTGTCACTGACTTGTATAGTATGTAAAGTCATGGAAAAGATTATCAGGAGAAAAGTAGTGGAACACATTGAAAAGATTGCGCTCATACATGACAGTCAGCACGGCTTCAGAGATGGGAAATCCTGTGTCACAAATTTACTTGAGTTCTACGATAAGGTAACAGAAGTAAGACAGGAGAGAGAGGGATGGGTAGATTGCATCTTTTTAGACTGCAAGAAGGCTTTTGACACAGTACCACACAAGAGACTGGTGCAAAAATTAGAGGAGCAGGCAGGAATAACGGGGAAAGTACTGCAATGGATCAGGGAATACCTGACAGGAAGGAAACAACGAGTGTTGGTACGTGCTGAAGTGTCGGAGTGGGCGAATGTGTCGAGTGGGGTTCCACAAGGTTCAGTCCTAGGCCCGGTGCTGTTTCTTGTATACGTGAATGACATGGTGGAAGGAATAGATTCAGAAATGTCACTGTTCGCTTATGATGTGAAACTGATGAGGAGAATACAAGTGGGCGAGGATCAGTTAAGATTACAAGGGGATCTGGACAAACTACAAGTATGGCCTGACAAATGGCTCCTGGAGTTTAACCCCAGTAAGTGTAAGGTCATGAAGATTGGGGAAGGACACAGAAGACCGCAGACGGAGTGCAGGTTAGGAAACCAACAGCTGCAAACGTCAGTTAAATAAAAGGATCTTGGGGTAAGCATTATAACGAACATGTCCCCCTGAGGCACACATCAATCAAATAACTGCTGCAGCAAATGGGAGATTGGCAAACGTGAGATTGGCGTTTAGACATCTGAGTAAGGAGTCATTCACGACATTGTACACAGTGTACGTAAGGCCTATACTGGAATATGCAGCGCCAGTATGGAACCCTCACTTAGTCAAACACGTCACGAAATTGGAGAAAGTACAAAAATTTGCAACACGATTAGTCCCAGAACTGAGAGGTATGTCTTATGAGGAGAGGTTAAGGGAACTCAACCTGATGACACTAGAGGATAGGAGGGATAGAGGGGACATGATAACAACGTATAAAATACTAAGAGGCATTGACAAGGTGAACAAGGATCGAATGTTTCAGAGATGGGATGCAGAAACAAGGGGACACAATTGGAAACTGAAAACCCAGATGAGTCATAGGGATATTAGGAAGTATTTCTTTCGTCTTAGAGTTGTCAGGAACTGGAATAATCTGGAGAGTGAAGTAGTGGAAGCAAGTTCCATAAACAGGTTTAAGAAGAGGTATGACAAATATCATGGAGCAGGGAGAGAGTGAATTAGTATCGACCAGTGAAGAGGCGGGGCCAGGAGCTATGACTCGACCCTGCATCCACATATAGGTGAGTACATATAGGTGAGTATACACACACACACACACACACACACACACACACACACACACACACACACACACACACACACACACACACACTCGCAGGAATCAGGGATCAGATGACAATGATACTGGTAGGGAGGAATGGATGGAGGAGTAGTGGAAAAGGATAGAACAAGAATGGGAGAGAAAATTAGGAGAGCTTTCTGAAAAAATGGAGAAAGAGCTCTCTGTGAAATGGGAAAAGAGGTTGGAGAAGGAGACGAAGAATTGGGAGGCACAAGTCGATACTGCAGTAGCCAGGGTAAAGGTCCTAGAATTTGAGGTAAACAGGCTGAAGCAAGTCTCAGGGGTAGTGACCAGAGAAGACACACCATACGAAGCTGAGAGGCTGAACAGGAAGGAAGGAGATATGAAATATGCTAAGGTCCTATCAGCCTGCAAAGAAGGGCCAGGGAGTGGAAGGGAAGAGCAGATGGGTGCAGATGGAGAGGGAGATAAGTCGAATGCTGAGGCACAACCATGCTACCAAGAGCCACTGGAAAAATCAAGGGAGAAAATGGCCACATACAGACAGGAACCAGAGTCACAGAGGGAGAGGCAATGGGAGGAGGAAAGGGCAAAATCAGTGTTTATCCATGGGCTTCGGGAGAGAGAGGAAAGGACACACACTGAAAGACGGCAGGAAGAAAGAAAGGAGATTGAGAAAATCATCACGGAAATAGGGGGAGAAGACATGGACGAGATTGTAAATTTTCAGAGAATAGGGGGGTACTTGAAGGGGAGAAACCGACCGATCAAGCTGATTCTCAGGACAGAAACAGTGCGGAACAGGATCCTCCAAGAAAAACCACGGTTGAGAAGCTCGGAAGAGTACAAAAAGGTGTTCCTAGACAGAGACAGAACACAAAAAGAGAGACAGCAGCTGAGGGAGAGGACAAAAAAGCGAAAGGAGCTAGGAAAGGAGACAAGGATGGAACCAGCAGAGGTCAGTCAGAGCAGAACAGAGCAGCAAGAGCAAGCACACACACAACTATCCTCAGAACCCCACAACCTATCACACCATCCCAACACACAATACAATCCATACCCACAGCTTCCACCCAACCCCCAACCATAGAATCCCACAGTATACTACCAGGTCTCCCACCCCCACAGGCTCCCCAAACCACAGTGTTGGAAAGGAAACTGAAGGTATGGTACACAAATTCTGATGGAATAACAAACAAGTGGGAGGAGTGGCACAAAAGAATCAAAGAGGCATCACCAGACATCATAGCAATCACAGAAACCAAACTTACAGGTATGATAACAGATGCCATCTTCCCAACGGGATACCAGATCCTGAGGAAAGACAGAAGGAACAGGGGGGGGGGGAGGAGTGGCATTGCTGATCAAACACCGATGGAATTTTGATGAGCTGGAGAGAGGAGACAGCGGAGAAGAAAGTGATTGTATAGCGGGAACGCTTCACTCTGGAGGTCCCAAGGTGATAATTGCAGTGATGTATAACCCACCACAGAACAGCAGGAGGCCAAGGCAAGAGTATGACGAGAGCAATAGAGCGATGGTTGACACACTGGCTGCAGTGGCCAGAAGAGCTCATACATGTAGGGCAAAGCTCCTGATCATGGGCGACTTTAACCACAAGGAGATCGAATGGGAGAACTTGGAGTCACATGGGGGCCAAGATACATGGAGGGCTAAGATGATGGAGGTGGTACTGGAAAACTTCATGTACCAACACGTAAGGGACACTACAAGAGAGAGAGGAGAGGATGAACCAGCAAGACTGGACTTAGTATTCACCTTGAGTAGTGCAGATATTGAGGACATCACATATGAAAGACCCCTTGGGGCCAGCGATCATGTGGTTTTGAGCTTCGAATACACAGTAGAGCTACAAGTGGAGGGGGAAGCAGGAAGGCCAGGACGAATGAAACCAAACTACAGGAAAGGGGACTACACAGGAATGAGGAACTTCCTGAATGAGGTTCAGTGGGACAGAGAACTGGCAGGGAAACCAGTTAATGAGATGATGGAATATGTAGTCACAATGTGCAAGGAGGCTGAGGAGAGGTTTGTACCCAAGGGTAACAGGAATAATGAAAAAGCCAGGATGAACCCATGGTTCACTCAAAGATGCAAGGAGGCAAAAACCAAGTGTGCTAGGGAATGGAAGAAATATAGAAGGCAAAGGACCCAGGATAATAAGGAGAGCAGTCGTAGAGCCAGAAACGAATATGCACAGATAAGAAGGGAGGCCCAACGTCAATATGAAAACGACATAGCAGCAAAAGCCAAATCTGACCCGAAGCTGTTATACAGCCACATCAGGAAGAAAACAACCGTCAAAGACCAGGTAATCAGGCTAAGGAAGGAAGGAGGAGAGACAACAAGAAATGACAGTGAAGTATGTGAGGAACTCAACAAGAGATTCAAAGAAGTGTTCACAGAGGAGACAGAAGGGGCTCCAGAAAGACGGAGAGGTGGGGTACACCACCATGTGCTGGACACAGTACACACAACCGAGGAAGAAGTGAAGAGGCTTCTGAGTGAGCTAGATACCTCAAAGGCAATGGGGCCAGATAACATCTCTCCATGGGTCCTGAGAGAGGGAGCAGAGGCGCTATGTGTACCCCTAACAACAATATTCAATACATCTATCGAAACAGGGAGATTGCCTGAGGCATGGAAGACAGCAAATGTAGTCTTAATCTTTAAAAAAGGAGACAGACATGAAGCACTAAACTACAGACCAGTGTCACTGACATGTATAGCATGCAAAATCATGGAAAAGATTGTCAGGAGAAGAATGGTGGAACATCTAGAAAGGAATGATCTCATCACCAGCAGACAACATGGTTTCAGAGACGGGAAATCCTGTGTCACAAACCTACTGGAGTTCTATGACATGGTGACAGCAGTAAGAGAAGAGAGAGAGGGGTGGGTGGATTGCATTTTCTTATACTGCAAGAAGGCGTTTGACACAGTACCACACAAGAGATTAGTGCAAAAACTGGAGGACCAAGCAGGAATAACAGGGAAGGCACTGCAATGGATCAGGGAATACTTGTCAGGAAGACAGCAGAGAGTAATGGTACGAGGCGAGGTGTCAGAGTGGGCACCTGTGACCAGTGGGGTCCCACAGGGGTCAGTCCTAGGACCAGTGCTGTTTCTGGTATTTGTGAACGACATGACGGAAGGAATAAACTCCGAGGTGTCACTGTTTGCAGATGACGTGAAGTTGATGAGAAGAGTTCATTCGATCGAAGACCAGGCA
The DNA here is from genome assembly GCF_038502225.1 of Cherax quadricarinatus. NCBI lineage: Eukaryota > Metazoa > Arthropoda > Malacostraca > Decapoda > Parastacidae > Cherax > Cherax quadricarinatus. Next base: position 25,031,901 of record NC_091314.1, read on the forward strand.
GAAATACAAAGGGATCTGGACAGGCTGCAGACCTGGTCCAGCAACTGGCTCCTGGAGTTCAATCCCACCAAGTGCAAAGTCATGAGGATTGGGGAAGGGCAAAGAAGACCGCAGATGGAGTACAGTCTAGGGGGTCAGAGACTACAAACATCACTCAAGGAAAAAGATCTTGGGGTGAGTATAACACCAGGCACATCTCCTGAAGCGCACATCAACCAAATAACTGCTGCAGCATATGGGCGCCTGGCAAACCTCAGAACAGCATTCCGACATCTTAATAAGGAATCGTTCAGGACCCTATACACCGTGTACGTTAGGCCCATATTGGAGTATGCGGCACCAGTTTGGAACCCACACCTAGCCAAGCATGTAAAGAAACTAGAGAAAGTGCAAAGGTTTGCAACAAGACTAGTCCCAGAGCTAAGAGGTATGTCCTTTGAGGAGAGGTTAAGGGAAATCAACCTGACGACACTGGAGGACAGGAGAGATAGGGGGGACATGATAACGACTTACAAAATACTGAGAGGAATTGACAAGGTGGACAAAGACAGGATGTTCCAGAGACTGGACACAGTAACAAGGGGACACAGTTGGAAGTTGAAGACACAGATGAATCAAAGGGATGTTAGGAAGTATTTCTTCAGCCACAGAGTAGTCAGGAAGTGGAATAGTTTGGGAAGCGATGTAGTGGAGTCAGGATCCATACATAGCTTTAAGCATAGGTACGATAAAGCTCATGGTTCAGGGAGAGTGACCTAGTAGCGACCAGTGAAGAGGCGGGGCCAGGAGCTTGGACTCGACCCCTGCAACCTCAACTAGGTGAGTACAACTAGGTGAGTACACACACACACACACACACACACACACACACACACACACACACACACACACACACACACACACACACACACACACACACACACACACACACACGCACAAGCACACACACACACACACACACACACACACACACACACACACACACACACACACACACACACACACACACACACACACACACACACACACACACACACATACACACACACACACACACTTCAGTCTGGGGAACACAAAGTTGTCATTGCAGTGATGTATAATCCACCACAGAAATGCAGGAGGCCAAGAGAGGAATATGAAGAGAGCAACAGAGCAATGGTGGACACACTTGCTGAGGTGGCAAGAAGACCTCATTCCAGCAGAGCAAAGTTGCTGGTTATGGGGGATTTCAACCACAGGGAGATCGACTGGGAAAACCTGGAGCCACATGGGGGTCCCGAAACATGGAGAGCCAGGATGTTGGACGTGGTGCTGGAAAACCTCATGCACCAACATGTTAAGGACACTACCAGAGTGAGAGGGAAGGATGAACCAGCAAGATTGGACCTTGTGTTCACCCTGGGCAGCTCAGACATTGAGGACATCAAGTATGAGAGTCCCCTAGGAGCTAGCGACCACGTGGTTCTGTGCTTTGAATACATTGTAGAGCTGCAAGTGGAGAGAATAACAGGAGTTGAATGGGAAAAGCCTGACTATAAAAGAGGGGACTACATAGGGTTGAAGAACTTCCTGCGGGAGGTCCAGTGGGACAGAGAACTGGCAGGAAAACCAGTAAATGAAATGATGGAATATGTAACTACAAAATGCAAGGAGGCAGTGGAAAAGTTTATTCCCAAGAGCAACAGTAACAACGGGAAGACCAGAACGAGCCCCTGGTTTACCCGACGGTGTAAGGAGGCAAAAACAAAGTGCAATAGAGAATGGAAAAAGTACAGAAGGCAGAGAACACACGAAAATAGGGAGATCAGTCGCACAGCCAGGAATGAGTATGCACAGGTAAGGAGGGAGGCCCAGCGACAGTATGAAAATGACATAGCATCGAGAATCAAGACTGACCCGAAACTGTTGTATAGCCACATCAGGAGGAAGACAACAGTCAAAGACCAGGTGATCAGATTAAAGACAGAAGGTGGAGAACTCACAAGAAATGATCAGGAGGTATGTGAGGAGCTGAACAGGAGATTTAAGGAAGTTTTTACAGTAGAGACAGGAAGGGCTGTGGGAAGACAGCACAGAAGGGAACATCAAGAGGGAACATCAAGAGTGTTGGATGACATACGAACAACTGAGGAGCAGGTGAAGAAGCTCTTAAGTGACCTTGACACCTCAAAGGCGATGGGACCGGACAACATCTCCCCATGGATCCTTAGAGAAGGAGCAGAGATGCTGTGCGTGCCTCTAACCACAATCTTCAACACATCCCTTGAAACTGGGCAACTACCTGAGAAATGGAAGACAGCTAATGTAGTCCCCATATTTAAGAAAGGAAACATAAACGAGGCACTAAATTACAGACCTGTGTCTCTGACATGTATTGTGTGCAAAGTCATGGAGAAGATTATCAGGAGGAGAGTGGTCGAACACCTGGAAAGGAACATGATTATAAATGAAAACCAGCATGGGTTCACGGAAGGCAAATCCTGTATCACAAACCTCCTGGAGTTTTATGACAAGGTAACCGAAGTAAGACACGAGAGAGAGGGGTGGGTAGATTGCGTTTTCCTAGACTGCAGGAAGACCTTTGACACAGTTCCCCACAAGAGATTAGTGCAGAAGCTGGAGTATCAGGCGCATGTAAAAGGGAGGGCACTGCAATGGATAAGGGAATACCTGACAGGGAGGCAGCAACGAGTCATGGTACGTGAAGAGGTATCACAGTGGGCGCCTGTTACGAGCGGGGTCCCACAGGGGTCAGTTCTAGGACCAGTGCTATTTTTGATATATGTGAACGACATGATGGAAGGAATAGACTCTGAAGTGTCCCTGTTCGCAGATGACGTGAAGTTGATGAGAAGAATTAAATCGGATGAGGATGAGGCAGGACTGCAAAGAGACCTGGACAGGCTGGACATGTGGTCCAGTAACTGGCTTCTCGAATTCAATCCAGCCAAATGCAAAGTCATGAAGATTGGAGAGGGGCAAAGAAGACCGCAGACAGAGTATAGGCTAGGTGGACAAAGACTACAGACCTCACTCAGGGAGAAAAACCTTGGGGTGACCATAACACCGAGCACATCACCGGAGGCACACATCAACCAAATAACTGCTGCAGCATACGGGCTCCTGGCAAACCTGAGAATAGCGTTCCGATACCTTAATAAGGAATCGTTCAAGACACTGTACATTGTGTATGTTAGGCCCATACTGGAGTATGCAACACCAGTCTGGAACCCACACCTGGTCAAGCACGTCAAGAAGTTAGAGAAAGTACAAAGGTTTGCAACACGGCTAGTCCCAGAGCTCAAGGGAATGTCGTACGAGGAAAGGTTAAGGGAAATCGGACTGACGACACTGGAGGACAGAAGGGTCAGGGGAGACATGATAACGACATACAAGATACTGCGGGGAATAGACAAGGTGGACAGAGATAGGATGTTCCAGAGAGGGGACACAGGGACAAGGGGTCACAACTGGACGCTGAAGACTCAGACGAGTCACAGGGACGTTAGGAAGTATTTCTTCAGTCATAGAGTTGTCAGCAAGTGGAATAGCCTAGCAAGTGAAGTAGTGGAGGCAGGAACCATACATAGTTTTAAGAAGAGGTATGACAAAGCTCAGGAAGCAGAGAGAGAGAGGATCCAGTAGCGATCAGTGAAGAGGCGGGGCCAGGAGCTGAGTCTCGACCCCTGAAACCACAATTAGGTGAGTACAATTAGGTGAGTACACACTCACACACACACACACACACGCACACACACTCACACACACACACACACACACACACACACACACACACACACACACACACACACACACACACACACACACACACACACACACACGTGTGTGTGTGTGTGTGCGTGTGTGTGTGTGTGCGTACACGAGGACACCTTGGGGTGCACACACCTGCCTGGCGCTCACTCTTCATAAAGGTGATGTTCCTGTCAATCACACCTGTCTCTGTACTGTTCTTCCCAGGGTGTGCCCTCTCTCTCATGCTTGCTCTCTCTCTCTCTCTCTCTTTCTGTATCTGCCTGTCTGTCTGTCTCTCTCTCTCTCTCTCTCTCTCTCTCTCTCTCTCTCTCTCTCTCTCTCTCTCTCTCTCTCTCTCTCTCTCTCTCTTTACACAGGGTTTGACAAGGTTAGGTTAAGGATCCCTAGCTTTATTGACAACCTAAGAGCTATTACCTACATCAGCTCATTTGAAAGCATTTTTATTGTTTCGAGACATACAAGTAGGGAACAGGATGAAGTTGGAGCCATCCGTGGGCCAGCATTTTCATTAGATCAACTGACTTTATCTCGTTGACATCATTATGCTGTACGAATGTGTTCCATACTCGAGTCATCCTGGGTATGTATGATCTCAGATGGGGTGATGTTCTGGAGAAGGGTACAGCCAGAGTGAATTTGTTGCTTTCTGCCCGTCTTGTGGCATAAGAGCTTGTTTCACGCTGTCCTCGAAGTGGATGCAAGTGTGGTACTTAGACAATATTGGCCTTATACATAACAGTAAGGCCACCCACATCCTTCCTGTGTTGAAGACTCTGTTGAAATGACAGATCTATCCAGGATGGGTCCAGGCGAGAGATGAGACGTCTTGCTCTGTTTTCTACTCTGTCAAGCAGTCGCAGATGAGAGGGGGGCAGGCAAACCAAGAAAGTGGAGCATACTCAAGGTGTGAGCGTACTTATGCCTCGTACAGAATCTTGCAACCCCTACTGTCAAGCAGATGCGAGATACGGCAAAGTGCTGTAAGCTTCCTGACTGCCTTGTTTGCAAGATTTACATGGTTCTTCATGGTTAGTTTGGAGTTAAATTTCACCCCAAGGATATCAACTTCTTCCCCAGGTACCAACACTCTCCCATTCATACTTACTGCTGCTCCTTCATTACCATCATGGCGCCTAGAGACTATCATCATTTGTGTTTTCTCAGGTGCAAATGTTACTTGCCATCGGTTTCCCCAAGCTGATATAGCTCTTAGCTGGTGATTGATGTAGCTTAGAGCAGGTGGCATTTCTTCTCTCTCTCTCTTTCTCTCTCGCTCTCTTGTTCTATCTGTTTCTCTCTTGTTTTCTTGCTTTCTCTTGCTCTCTCTCTCTTTGCTCTCCCTCTTGCTCTCTCTCTTGCTCTCTTTTGCTCTCTTTTGCTCTCTCTCTCTCTCTCTCTCTCTCTCTCTCTCTCTCTCTCTCTCTCTCTCTCTCTCTCTTTTTCTCTCTCCCTCTCTTTGTCTCTTTTATTCTCTTTCTCTCATTCTATTTCCCTCTCTCCCTTCTCCCTCTTCTCCCTTCCCCTGCTCACTGTCCCTGCTTTCTTAGCTGCCTTCTCCCTGCTCCATACAAGGCTTCCCCAACTGGTCCCTCATCTCACTCCTGCTTCGTCCCACTCCCAGTGCCTTGCTTCCTCCCCCTCCCCTGCCTTGTGTCCTGCGCCTCCTCCTACCTTGTTTCCTCCCCCTCCCACTGCCTTGCTTCCTTCTACTCCCCCTGCCTTGCTTCCTCCCCCTGCCTTGCTTCCTTCTCTTCTCCCTGCTTTGATTCCACCCCCATCACGTACCGTATCACTAATCATTCGTCTCCTACACTAAGATCACCAGATTAAAATCACTCAAGACTGATGGTGCATCATTTCTATCTGGCAGCTGTCCCGCCCTCATTGGCGGCTGTCCCACCCTCCCAGCCGGCTGTCCCGAACTTCCTGGCAGCTGTCTCCGCCCTTCCTGGCAGTTGTCCTCGTCCTTCCTGGCAGCTGTCCTCGTCCTTCCTGGCAGCTGTCCCCGCCCTTTCTGGCAGCTGTCCTCGTCCTTCCTTGCAGTTGTGCTCGTCCTTACTGGCAGCTGTCCTTGTCCTTCCTGGCAGCTGTCCTCGTCCTTCCTGGCATCTGTCTCCACCCTTCCTGGTAGCTGTCCTCGTCCTTCCTGGCAGCTGTCCTCGTCCTTCCTGGCAGCTGTCCCCGCCCTTTCTGGCAGCTGTCCCCGTCCTTCCTGGCAGCTGTCCTCGTCCTTCCTGGCAGCTGTCCCCGCCCCTCCTGGCAGCCGTCCTCGTCCTTCCTGGCAGCTGTCCCCGCCCCTCCTGGCAGCTGTCCTCGTCCTTCCTGGCAGCTGTCCTCGTCCTTCCTGGCAGCTGTCCTCGTCCTTCATGGCAGCTGTCCTCGTCCTTCCTGGCACCTGTCCTCGTCCTTCCTGGCAGCCGTCCTCGTTCTTCCTGGCAGCTGTCCTCGTCCTTCCTGGCAGCTGTGCTCGTCCTTCCTGGCAGCTGTCCCCGCCCTTCCTGGCAGCTGTCCTCGTCCTTCCTGGCAGCTGTCCCCGCCCCTCCTGGCAGCTGTCCTCGTCCTTCGTGGCAGCTGTCCCCGCCCTCCCTGGCGGCCGTCCTCGTTCTTCCTGGCAGCTGTCCCCGTACTTCCTGGCAGCTCTCCTCGTCCTTCCTGGCAGCTGTCTCCGCCCTTCCTGTCAGCTGTCCTCGTCCTTCCTGGCAGCTGTCCCCTCCCTTCCTGGCACCTGTCCCCTCCCTTTCTCTCAGCTGTCCCCGCCCTTCCTGGCATCTGTCCCCGCCCTTCCTGGCAGCTGTCTCCGCCCTTCCTGGCAGTTGTCCTCGTCGTTCCTGGCATCTGTCCCCGCCCTTCCTGGCAGCTGTCCCCGTCCTTCCTGGCAGCTGTCCCCTCCCTTCCTGGCAGCTGTCCACGCCCTTCCTGGCAGTTGTTCTCGTCCTTCCTGGCATCTGTCCCCGCCCTTCCTGGCATCTGTCCCCGCCCTTCCTGGCAGTTGTCTCCGCCCTTCCTGGCAGTTGTCCTCGTCGTTCCTGGCATGTCCCCGCCCCTGCTGGCAGCTGTCCCCGTCCTTCCTGGCAGCTGTCCCCGCCCTCCCTGGCAGCTATCCCCGCCCTTCCTGGCAGCTGTCCCCGCCCTTCCTGGCAGCTGTCCTCGTCCTTCCTGGCAGCTGTCCCCGTCATTCCTGGCAGCTGTCCCCGCCCTTCCTGGCAGCTGTCCCCGTCATTCCTGGCAGCTGTCCCCGCCCTTCCTGGCAGCTATCCCCGCCCTTCCTGGCAGCTGTCCTCGTCCTTCCTGGCAGCTGTCCCCGTCATTCCTGGCAGCTGTGCCCTTCTTGGCAGCTGTCCCCGCCCTTCCTGGCAGCTGTCCTCGTCCTTCCTGGCAGCTGTCCCCGTCATTCCTGGCAGCTGTCCCCGCCCTTCCTGGCAGCTGTCCCCGTCATTCCTGGCAGCTGTCCCCGCCCTTCCTGGCAGCTATCCCCGCCCTTCCTGGCAGCTGTCCCCGCCCTTCCTGGCAGCTGTCCTCGTCCTTCCTGGCAGCTGTCCCCGTCATTCCTGGCAGCTGTCCCCGCCCTTCCTGGCAGTTGTCCTCGTCCTTCCTGGCAGCTGTCCCCGCCCTTCCTGGCAGCTGTCCCCGTCATTCCTGGCAGCTGTCCCCGCCCTTCCTGGCAGCTGTCCCCGTCATTCCTGGCAGCTGTCCCCGTCATTCCTGGCAGCTGTCCCCGTCATTCCTGGCAGCTGTCCCCACCCTTCCTGGCAGTTGTCCTCGTCCTTCCTGGCAGCTGTCCTCGTCCTTCCTGGCAGCTGTCCCCGTCATTCCTGGCAGCTGTCCCCACCCTTCCTGGCAGTTGTCCTCGTCCTTCCTGGCAGCTGTCCCCGCCCTTCCTGGCAGCTGTCCCCGTCATTCCTGGCAGCTGTCCCCGCCCTTCCTGGCAGCTGTCCCCGTCATTCCTGGCAGCTGTCCCCGTCATTCCTGGCAGCTGTCCCCGCCCTTCCTGGCAGCTGTCCCCGTCCTTCCTGGCAGCTGTCCCCGCCCTTCCTGGCAGCTGTCCTCGTCCTTCCTGGCAGCTGTCCCCGCCCTTCCTGGCAGCTGTCCCCGCCCTTCCTGGCAGCTGTCCCCGCCCTTCCTGGCAGTTGTCCTCGTCCTTCCTGGCAGCTGTCCCCGCCCTTCCTGGCAGCTGTCCCCGTCATTCCTGGCAGCTGTCCCGGCCCTTCCTGGCAGCTGTCCCCGCCCTTCCTGGCAGCTGTCCCCGCCCTTCCTGGCAGCTGTCGTCGTCCTTCCTGGCAGCTGTCCTCGTCCTTCCTGGCAGCTGTCCTCGTCCTTCCTGGCAGCTGTCCTCGTCCTTCCTGGCAACTGTCTCCGCCCTTCCTGGCAGCTGTCCCCGCCCTTCCTGGCAGCTGTCCCCGCCCTTAATGGCAGCTGTCCTCTTCCTTCCTGGCAGCTGTCCACGTCCATCCTGGCAGCTGTCCTCGTCCTTCCTGGCAGCTGTGTCCCTGGCAGCTGTCCCCGTCCTCCCTGGCAGCTGTCCCCGCCCTTCCTGGCAGCTGTCCCCGCCCTTCCTGGCAGCTGTCCCCGCCCTCCCTGGCAGCTGTCCCCGTCCTTTCTGGCAGCTGTCCCCGTCCTTCCTGGCAGCTGTCCCCGCCCTTCCTGGCAGCTGTCCCCGCCCTTCCTGGCAGCTGTCCCCGCCCTCCCTGGCAGCTGTCCCCGTCCTCCCTGGCAGCTGTCCCCGCCCTTCCTGGCAGCTGTCCCCGCCCTTCCTGGCAGCTGTCCCCGCCCTCCCTGGCAGCTGTCCCCGTCCTTTCTGGCAGCTGTCCCCGTCCTTCCTGGCAGCTGTCCCCGCCCTTCCTGGCAGCTGTCCCCGCCCTTCCTGGCAGCTGTCCCCGCCCTCCCTGGCAGCTGTCCCCGTCCTCCCTGGCAGCTGTCCCCGCCCTTCCTGGCAGCTGTCCCCGCCCTCCCTGGCAGCTGTCCCCGCCCTTCCTGGCAGCTGTCCCCGCCCTCCCTGGCAGCTGTCCCCGTCCTTCCTGGCAGCTGTCCCCGCCCTCCCTGGCAGCTGTCCCCGCCCTTCCTGGCAGCTGTCCCCGCCCTCCCTGGCAGCTGTCCCCGCCCTTCCTGGCAGCTGTCCCCGCCCTTACTGGCAGCTGTCCTCTTCCTTCCTGGCAGCTGTCCTCGTCCTTCCTGGCAGCTGTCCTCGTCCTTCCTGGCAGATGTCCCCGCCCTTCCTGGCAGCTGTCCCCGTCCTTCCTGGCAGCTGTCCCCGCCCTCCCTGGCAGCTGTCCCCGCCCTTCCTGGCAGCTGTCCCCGCCCTCCCTGGCAGCTGTCCCCGTCCTTCCTGGCAGCTGTCCCCGCCCTTCCTGGCAGCTGTCCCCGCCCTTCCTGGCAGCTGTCCCCGCCCTTCCTGGCAGCTGTCCCCGCCCTTCCTGGCAGCTGTCCCCACCCTTCCTGGCAGCTGTCCTCGTCCTTCCTGGCGGCTGTCCCCGCCCTTCCTGGCAGCTGTCCCCCCCCTTCCTGGCAGCTGTCCCCCCCCTTCCAGGCAGCTGTCCCCGCCCGTCCGGGCCGCTGTCCCCACCCGTCCTGGCAGCTGTCCTCGCCCTTCCTGGCGGCTGTCCCCGTCCTTCCTGGCAGCTGTCCCCGCCCTTCCTGGCAGCTGTCCCCGCCCTTCCTGGCAGCTGTCCCCACCCTTCCTGGCAGCTGTCCACGCCCTTCCTGGCAGCTGTCCCCGCCCTTCCTGGCAGCTGTCCCCACCCTTCCTGGCAGCTGTCCTCGCCCTTCCTGGCGGCTGTCCCCGCCCTTCCTGGCAGCTGTCCCCGCCCTTCCTGGCAGCTGTCCCCGCCCTTCCTGGCAGCTGTCCCCACCCTTCCTGGCAGCTGTCCTCGTCCTTCCTGGCGGCTGTCCCCGTCCTTCCTGGCAGCTGTCCCCGCCCTTCCTGGCAGCTGTCCCCACCCTTCCTGGCAGCTGTCCCCGCCCTTCCTGGCAGCTGTCCCCGCCCTTCCTGGCAGCTGTCCCCACCCTTCCTGGCAGCTGTCCTCGCCCTTCCTGGCAGCTGTCCCCGCCCTTCCGGGCAGCTGTCCTCGTCCTTCCTGGCGGCTGTCCCCGCCCTTCCTGGCAGCTGTCCCCACCCTTCCTGGCAGCTGTCGTCGCCCTTCCTGGCATCTGCCCCCGCCCTTCCGGGCAGCTGTCCTCGTCCTTCCTGGCAGCTGTCCCCGTCCTTCCTGGCAGCTGTCCCCACCCTTCCTGGCAGCTGTCGTCGCCCTTCCTGGCATCTGCCCCCGCCCTTCCGGGCAGCTGTCCTCGTCCTTCCTGGCGGCTGTCCCCGCCCTTCCTGGCAGCTGTTCCCGCCCTTCCTGGCAGCTGTCCCCGCCCTTCCTGGCAGCTGTCCCCGCCCTTCCTGGCAGCTGTTCCCGCCCTTCCTGGCAGCTGTCCCCGCCCTTCCTGGCAGCTGTCCCCGCCCTTCCTGGCAGCTGTCCTCGCTCTTCCTGGCAGCTCTCCTCTTCCTTCCTAGCAACTGTCTCCGCCCTTCCTGGCAGCTGTCCCCGCCTTTCCTGGCAGCTGTCCCTGCCCTTCTTGGCAGCTGTCCCCGCCCTTCCTGGCAGCTGTCCTCGTCCTTCCTGGCAGCTATCCCCGCCCTTCCTGACAGCTGTCCTCGTCCTTCCTGGCAGCTGTCCTCGTCCTTCCTGTCAGCTGTCCCCGCCCTTCCTGGCATCTGTCCTCGCCCTTCCTGTCAGCTGTCCTCGCCCTTCCTGTCAGCTGTCCCCGCTCTTCCTGGTAGCTGTCCCCGCCCTTCCTTTCAGCGTCCCCGCCCTTCCTGGCAGCTGTCCTCGTCCTTCCTGGCAGCTGTCCTCGTCCTTCCTGACAGCTGTCCCCGCCCTTCCTTTCAGCGTCCCCGCCCTTCCTGGCAGCTGTCCTCGTCCTTCCTGGCAGCTGTCCCTGCCCTTTCTGGCAGCTATTCTCGTCCTTCCTGGCAGCTGTCCTCGTCATTCCTGGCAGCTGTCCCCGCCCTTCCTGGCAGCTGTCCTCGTCCTTCCTGGCAGCTGTCCTCGTCCTTCCTGGCAACTGTCTCCGCCCTTCCTGGCAGCTGTCCCCGCCCTTCCTGGCAACTGTCCCCGCCCTTCCTGGCAGCTGTCCCCGTCCTTCCTGGCAGCTGTCCCCGTTCTCCCTGGCAGCTGTCCCCGCCCTTCCTGGCAGCTGTCCCCGCCCTCCCTGGCAGCTGTCCCCGTCCTTTCTGGCAGCTGTCCCCTCCGTCCCTGGCAGCTGTCCCCGCCCTCCCTGGCAGCTGTCCCCGTCCTTACTGGCAGCTGTCCTCGGCCTTCCTGGCAACTGTCTCCGCCCTTCCTGGCATCTGTCCCCGCCCTCCCTGGCAGCTGTCCCCGTCCTTCCTGGCAGCTGTCCTCGTCCTTCCTGGCAGCTGTCCCCGCCCTTCCTGGCAGCTGTCCCCGCCCTTCCTGGCAGCTGTCCCCGCCCTTCCTGGCAGCTGTCCCCGCCCTTCCTGGCATCTGTCCCCGCCCTTCCTGGCAGCTGTCCTCGTCCTTCCTGGCAGCTGTCCCCGTCCTTCCTGGCAGCTGTCCTCGTCATTCCTGGCAGCTGTCCCCGCCCTTCCTGGCAGCTGTCCCCGTCCTTCCTGGCAGCTGTCCTCGTCCTTCCTGGCAACTGTCACCGCCCTTCCTGGCATCTGTCCCCGCCCTCCCTGGCAGCGGTCCCCGTCCTTCCTGGCATCTGCCCCCGCCCTTCCTGGCAGCTGTCCCCGCCCTTCCGGGCAGCTGTCCTCGTCCTTCCTGGCGGCTGTCCCCGCCCTTCCGGGCAGCTGTCCTCGTCCTTCCTGGCAGCTGTCCCCGTCATTCCTGGCAGCTGTCCCCGCCCTTCCTGGCAGCTGTCCTCGTCCTTCCTGGCAGCTGTCCCCGTCCTTCCTGGCAGCTGTCCCCGCCCTTCCTGGCATCTGCCCCCGCCCTTCCTGGCAGCTGTCCCCGCCCTTCCGGGCAGCTGTCCTCGTCCTTCCTGGCGGCTGTCCCCGCCCTTCCTGGCAGCTGTCCTCGTCCTTCCTGGCAGCTGTCCCCGCCCTTCCTGGCAGCTGTCCCCGCCCTTCCTGGCAGCTGTCCCCGCCCTTCCTGGCAGCTGTCCCCGCCCTTCCTGGCAGCTGTCCTCGTCCTTCCTGGCAGCTGTCCTCGTCCTTCCTGGCAACTGTCTCCGCCCTTCCTGGCATCTGTCCCCGCCCTCCCTGGCAGCTGTCCCCGTCATTCCTGGCAGCTGTCCCCGCCCTTCCGGGCAGCTGTCCTCGTCCTTCCTGGCAGCTGTCCCCGCCCTTCCTGGCAGCTGTCCCCGCCCTTCCTGGCAGCTGTCCCCGCCCTTCCTGGCAGCTGTCCCCGCCCTTCCGGGCAGCTGTCCTCGTCCTTCCTGGCGGCTGTCCCCGCCCTTCCTGGCAGCTGTTCCCGCCCTTCCTGGCAGCTGTCCCCGCCCTTCCTGGCAGCTGTCCCCGCCCTTCCTGGCAGCTGTCCTCGTCCTTCCTGGCAGCTGTCCCCGCCCTTCCTGGCAGCTGTCCTCGCTCTTCCTGGCAGCTCTCCTCTTCCTTCCTAGCAACTGTCTCCGCCCTTCCTGGCAGCTGTCCCCGCCTTTCCTGGCAGCTGTCCCTGCCCTTCTTGGCAGCTGTCCCCGCCCTTCCTGGCAGCTGTCCTCGTCCTTCCTGGCAGCTATCCCCGCCCTTCCTGACAGCTGTCCTCGTCCTTCCTGGCAGCTGTCTCCGCCCTTTCTGGCAGCTGTCCTCGTCCTTCCTGGCAGCTGTCCCCGCCCTTCCTGGCATCTGTCCTCGCCCTTCCTGACAGCTGTCCCCGCCCTTACTGGCAGCTGTCCCCGCTCTTCCTGGTAGCTGTCCCCGCCCTTCCTTTCAGCGTCCCCGCCCTTCCTGGCAGCTGTCCTCGTCCTTCCTGGCAGCTGTCCCCGCCCTTCCTTTCAGCGTCCCCGCCCTTCCTGGCAGCTGTCCTCGTCCTTCCTGACAGCTGTCCCCGCCCTTCCTTTCAGCGTCCCCGCCCTTCCTGGCAGCTGTCCTCGTCCTTCCTGGCAGCTGTCCCTGCCCTTCCTGGCAGCTGTCCTCGTCCTTCCTGGCAGCTGTCCTCGTCCTTCCTGGCAACTGTCCCTGCCCTTCCTGGCAGCTATTCTCGTCCTTCTTGGCAGCTGTCCCCGCCCTTCCTGGCAGCTGTCCTCGTCCTTCCTGGCAGCTGTCCTCGTCCTTCCTGGCAACTGTCTCCGCCCTTCCTGGCAGCTGTCCCCGCCCTTCCTGGCAACTGTCCCCGCCCTTCCTGGCAGCTGTCCTCTTCCTTCCTGGCAGCTGTCCTCGTCCTTCCTGGCAGCTGTCCGCGTCCTTCCTGGCAGCTGTCCCCGTCCTTCCTGGCAGCTGTCCCCGCCCTTCCTGGCAGCTGTCCTCGTCCTTCCTGGCAGCTGTCCCCGTCATTCCTGGCAGCTGTCCCCGCCCTTCCTGGCAGCTGTCCTCGTCCTTCCTGGCAGCTGTCCCCGTCCTTCCTGGCAGCTGTCCCCGCCCTTCCTGGCATCTGCCCCCGCCCTTCCTGGCAGCTGTCCCCGCCCTTCCGGGCAGCTGTCCTCGTCCTTCCTGGCGGCTGTCCCCGCCCTTCCTGGCAGCTGTCCTCGTCCTTCCTGGCAGCTGTCCCCGCCCTTCCTGGCAGCTGTCCCCGCCCTTCCTGGCAGCTGTCCCCGCCCTTCCTGGCAGCTGTCCCCGCCCTTCCTGGCAGCTGTCCACGCCCTTCCTGGCAGCTGTCCTCGTCCTTCCTGGCAACTGTCTCCGCCCTTCCTGGCATCTGTCCCCGCCCTCCCTGGCAGCTGTCCCCGTCATTCCTGGCAGCTGTCCCCGCCCTTCCGGGCAGCTGTCCTCGTCCTTCCTGGCAGCTGTCCCCGTCCTTCCTGGCAGCTGTCCCCGCCCTCCCTGGCAGCTGTCCCCGCCCTTCCTGGCAGCTGTCCCCGCCCTTCCGGGCAGCTGTCCTCGTCCTTCCTGGCGGCTGTCCCCGCCCTTCCTGGCAGCTGTTCCCGCCCTTCCTGGCAGCTGTCCCCGCCCTTCCTGGCAGCTGTCCCCGCCCTTCCTGGCAGCTGTCCTCGCTCTTCCTGGCAGCTGTCCCCGCCCTTCCTGGCAGCTGTCCCCGCCCTTCCTGGCAGCTCTCCTCTTCCTTCCTAGCAACTGTCTCCGCCCTTCCTGGCAGCTGTCCCCGCCTTTCCTGGCAGCTGTCCCTGCCCTTCTTGGCAGCTGTCCCCGCCCTTCCTGGCAGCTGTCCTCGTCCTTCCTGGCAGCTATCCCCGCCCTTCCTGACAGCTGTCCTCGTCCTTCCTGGCAGCTGTCACCGCCCTTTCTGGCAGCTGTCCTCGTCCTTCCTGGCAGCTGTCCCCGCCCTTCCTGGCATCTGTCCTCGCCCTTCCTGACAGCTGTCCCCGCCCTTACTGGCAGCTGTCCCCGCTCTTCCTGGTAGCTGTCCCCGCCCTTCCTTTCAGCGTCCCCGCCCTTCCTGGCAGCTGTCCTCGTCCTTCCTGGCAGCTGTCCCTGCCCTTCCTGGCAGCTGTCCACGTCCTTCCTGGCAGCTGTCCTCGTCCTTCCTGACAGCTGTCCCCGCCCTTCCTTTCAGCGTCCCCGCCCTTCCTGGCAGCTGTCCTCGTCCTTCCTGGCAGCTGTCTCTGCCCTTTCTGGCAGCTATTCTCGTCCTTCTTGGCAGCTGTCCTCGTCCTTCCTGGCAGCTGTCTCTGCCCTTTCTGGCAGCTATTCTCGTCCTTCTTGGCAGCTGTCCCCGCCCTTCCTGGCAGCTGTCCTCGTCCTTCCTGGCAGCTGTCCTCGTCCTTCCTGGCAACTGTCTCCGCCCTTCCTGGCAGCTGTCCCCGCCCTTCCTGGCAACTGTCCCCGCCCTTCCTGGCAGCTGTCCTCTTCCTTCCTGGCAGCTGTCCTCGTCCTTCCTGGCAGCTGTCCTCGTCCTTCCTGGCAGCTGTCCCCGTCCTTCCTGGCAGCTGTCCCCGCCCTTCCTGGCAGCTGTCCTCGTCCTTCCTGGCAGCTGTCCTCGTCCTTCCTGGCAGCTGTCCTCGTCCTTCCTGGCAGCTGTCCCCGCCCTTCCTGGCAGCTGTCCCCGCCCTTCCTGGCAGCTGTCCTCGTCCTTCCTGGCAGCTGTCCCCGCCCTTCCTGGCAGCTGTCCTCGTCCTTCCTGGCAGCTGTCCCCGCCCTTCCTGGCAGCTGTCCCCGTCCTTCCTGGCAGCTGTCCCCGCCCTCCCTGGCAGCTGTCCCCGCCCTTCCTGGCAGCTGTCCCCGCCCTCCCTGGCAGCTGTCCCCGTCCTTTCTGGCAGCTGTCCCCTCCGTCCCTGGCAGCTGTCCCAGCCCTTCCTGGCAGTTGTCCTCGTCCTTCCTGGCATCTGTCCCCTCCCTTCCTGGCAGCTGTCCACGCCCTTCCTGGCAGTTGTCCTCGTCCTTCCTGGCATATGTCCCTGCCCTTCCTGGCAGCTGTCCCCTCCCTTCCTGGCAGCTGTCCCCTCCCTTTCTGGCAGCTGTCCCCGCCCTTCCTGGCAGTTGTTCTCGTCCTTCCTGGCATCTGTCCCCGCCCTTCCTGGCATCTGTCCCCGCCCTTCCTGGCAGCTGTCTCCGCCCTTCCTGGCAGTTGTCCTCGTCGTTCCTGGCATCTGTCCCCGCCCCTCCTGGCAGTTGTCTCCGTCCTTCCTGGCAGCTGTCCCCGCCCTCCCTGGCAGCTGTCCCCGCCTTTCCTGGCAGCTGTCCCCGCCCTCCCTGGCAGCTGTCCTCGTCCTTTCTGGCAGCTGTCCCCTCCGTCCCTGGCAGCTGTCCCTTCCCTTCCTGGCAGTTGTCCTCGTCCTTCCTGGCATCTGTCCCCTCCCTTCCTGGCAGCTGTCCACGCCCTTCCTGGCAGTTGTCCTCGTCCTTCCTGGCATATGTCCCCTCCCTTCCTGGCAGCTGTCCACGCCCTTCCTGGCAGCTGTCCCCTCCCTTCCTGGCAGGTGTCCCCTCCCTTTCTGGCAGCTGTCCCCGCCCTTCCTGGCAATTGTTCTCGCCCTTCCTGGCATCTGTCCCCGCCCTTTCTGGCAGCTGTCTCCGCCCTTCCTGGCAGTTGTCCTCGTCGTTCCTGGCATCTGTCCCCGCCCCTCCTGGCAGCTGTCCCCGTCCTTCCTGGCAGCTGTCCCCGCCCTCCCTGGCAGCTACCCCCGCCCTTCCTGGCAGCTGTCCCCGTCCTTCCTGGCAGCTGTCCCCGCCCTCCCTGGCAGCTACCCCCGCCCTTCCTGGCAGCTGTCCCTGCCCTTCCTGGCAGGTGTCCTCGTCCTTCCTTGCAGTTGTCCTCGTCGTTCCTGGCAGCTGTCGTCGTCCTTCCTGGCAGCTGTCCTCGCCCTTCCTGGCATCTGCCCCCGTCCTTCCTGGCAGCTGTCCCCGCCCTTCCTGGCAGCTGTCCCCGCCCTTCCTGGCAGCTGTCCTCGTCCTTCCTGGCAGCTGTCCTCGCCCTTCCTGGCATCTGCCCCCGTCCTTCCTGGCAGCTGTCCCCGCCCTTCCTGGCAGCTGTCCCCGCCCTTCCTGGCAGCTGTCCTCGTCCTTCCTGGCAGCTGTCCTCGTCCTTCCTGGCAGTTGTCCTCGTCCTTCCTGGCAGTTGCCCCGCCCTTCCTGGCAGCTGTTGATATCTGGTTACTACGAGAGAACAATAATACTGAGATACCAGACACCATGAGAGATGAATGGAAAACATAAGAAAGTAGGAACACTACAGCAGGCCTACTGGCCCATGCGAGGCAATGACCCACCTAGTTGGGTCAGGTCTCATTCACTTATGGAAGGGGCACGGCATCAGACCTACTAGCACAAGCTAGTCAGGTCCAACTCAACCACCCACACCCACTCATGTATTTATCTTACCTATTTTTAAAACTACACAATGTCTTAGCTTCTATGATGGTACTCAGGAGTTTGTTCCACTCATCCACAACTCTATTACCAAACCAGTGCTTTCCTATATCTTTCCTGAATCTGAAATTTTCCAACTTAAAACCATTGCTGGGAGTCCTGTCTTGGCTAGATATTTTTAGCACGCTATTTACATCCCCTTTATTTAGTCATGTTTTCCATTTATACATCTCAATCAAATCCCCCCCCCCCAATTCTACGCCTTTCTAGAGAGTGCAGTTTCAGGGCCCTCAGTCTATCCTCATAGGGAAGGTTTCTGATACATGGGATCACCTTTGTCATCCTCCTTCGTACATTTTCCAGAGCATTTATATTCATTCTGTAATACGGTGGCCAAAACTGTGCAGCATAATCTAAATTAGGCCTAACCAAGGATATACAGAGTTGAAGAACAACCTGAGGACTTCTATTGTTTATGCTCCTTGATATGAAGCCAAGAATTCTGTTAGCTTTATTGCGAACACTTATGCACTGTTGTCTTGGTTTTAGATTACTGCTAACCAGAACTCCTAAATCCTTTTCACAATCAGAATATTAAGATCTACATTATTTAGTTTATATGTGGCATGGTTATTTTCTTGTCCAGTGTTTAGAACTTTGCATTTGTCTATATTAAACTGTATCTGCCACTTCTCCGACCACTGCATCAGTCTATTCAAATCTTCTTGGAGTGATCTAATTTGAATGAATTAGGCGACCTATTGTGGTGTCATCAGAAAACTTGCTTATGTCGCTATTTATTCCCTCATCAATGTTATTTATATAAACTGTGACCAACAAACGGCCCAACATTGACCCCTGAGGAACACTGCTTGTGACGTGCCCCCACTCTGATTTCTCCCCATTGATGCAAACTCTCTGCTGCCTATCTGTCAACCATGCCTCTACCCAGGAAAAAATTTCTCCTCCTATTCCGTGTGCCTTAATTTTCCTCAATAGCCTCTGATGTGGAACTCTGTCAAGTCTTACTGAAGTCCATATACACAATATCATATTCATTAGCATGATCTGCCTCCTCAAATACCTTAGTGAAGAAAGTTAGTAAATTCGTAAGACAGGAACGCCCCTTTGTAAAACTGTGCTGAGATTCAGTAATCAGTTTATGCCTATCAAGATAGCTACGAATTGCCTCGACAGTTATTGATTCCATAAATTTTCCTACTATGAAGGTAAGGTTTATTGGTCTATAGATCGAAGCTAAGGACCTGTCACCTGCTTTGTAAATAGGCATTACATTTGCCATTTTCCACTTGTCAGGCACTATGCCAGTTTGTAGTGATATGTTGAATTGACTAGGCAAAGGTTTGCTAAGTTCCTTTTTACAGTCCTTTAAAACCCTTGCAAACAGTTCATCAGGGCCTGGGGATTTGTTAGGTTTTAATTTATTTTTTCTGAGGACCATGTCACTAGTTACCCTAATCGTGCATAATTTATTATCGTCCTGTTCTACATAATTTATCATTTCTGAAATTTCACTAGTATATTCCTGCGTGAAAACTGAGAGGAAATATGAGTTAAAAATTTCACACATTTTCTTATCACTGTCAGTGTTCTGACCTGAATTACTTCTGAGTGGGCTAATCTTGTCCCTAATCTTACTTCCATGTACCTGTATACCTTTTGGGTTAGTCTTTGAATCCCTTGCCACTTAGCCTCATAATCTCTTTTAGCTTTTCTTATTCCCTTTTTTATTTCTCTTTAATTAAATATATTGATTTCTTAATTGCTCCTCTCCTCTTTTGATACGCCTATATAGATGCCTCTATTTTGACTAGTGAGATGTTTTAATCTATTGTTTATCCATTTGGGATCAATTTTGTTGATCTGATTTCCCTACTTGGAACATAAGTTGTCTGGGCGGCTAGAACTATGCTCTGAAAAGCGTCATATTGGCAACCAACACCACCTACCTGACCCATAGTCAGGTCATTCCAGTTTAGCCCACCCAGGTAGTTTCTCAGTCGAGAGACTTGATTGCAGTTATTTGGGTAATTCCATGATACAGTGGAACCTCTGGTCACAACCCGAACCTATTATTATTAATTATTATTATTAAAGATTAGCCGGTATTCTCCCGGCCCGGGCCTTTTCCAAGTGGTGGCCCGGCCTTGGCTCCCTCTAGGGAGTGTCTGAGACCTAAGTCTCCCATGGGAGGAGGCACAAGTACTTCCTCATCTTTGGGACCAACTGTCCCCAGGCCTAGCCACAAGCTAGGCCTCTCTGGTCTGCCATCCCCGCCCCAAGGAGGCTAATGGGAATGACAGTCTTATGAGCTAAAAGCTCGGACTCAGGCACCTACCCTACCCTAGAAGGGTTAGGCATGGTGTCGATGGTGTCGACCTAGTTAGTTAGTTAGTTAAAGATTAGCCGGTATTCTCCCGGCCCGGGCCTTGTCCAAGTGGTGGCCCGGCCTTGGCTCCCTCTTTAGGGAGTGTCTGAGACCTAAGTCTCCCATGGGAGGAGGCACAAGCACCTCCTCATCTTTGGGACCAACTGTCCCCAGGCCTAGCCACAAGCTAGGCCTCTCTGGTCTGCCATCCCCGCCCCAAGAGGGCTAATGGGAATGACAGTCTTATGAGCTAAAGGCTCGGGCTCAGGCACCTACCCTACCCTAGAAGGGTTAGGCATGGTATCGATGTGTGTCGACCTTATTATTATTATTAAAGATTAGCCGGTATTCTCCCGGCCCTTGCCTTTTCCAAGTGGTGGCCCGGCCTTGGCTCCCTCTTTAGGGAGTGTCTGAGACCGAAGTCTCCCATGGGAGGAGGCACAAGTACCTCCTCATCTTTGGGACCAACTGTCCCCAGGCCTAGCCACAAGCTAGGCCTCTCTGGTCTGCCATCCCCGCCCCAAGGAGGCTAATGGGAATGACAGTCTTATGAGCTAAAGGCTCGGGCTCAGGCACCTACCCTACCCTAGAAAGGTTAGGCATGGTGTCGATCTGTGTGTACCTAGTTAGTTAGTTAAATATTAGCCGGTATTCTCCCGGCCCGGGCCTTTTCCAAGTGGTGGCCCGGCCTTGGCTCCCTCTTTAGGGAGTGTCTGAGACCTAAGTCTCCCATGGGAGGAGGCACAAGTACCTCCTCATCTTTGGGACCAACTGTCCCCAGGCCTAGCCACAAGCTAGGCCTCTCTGGTCTCCCATCCCCGCCCCAAGGGGGTAAATGGGAATGACAGTCTTATGAGCTAAAGGCTCGGGCTCAGGCACCTACCCTACCCTAGAAGGGTTAGGCATGGTGTCGATCTATGTACCTAATTTCCCCATTGGATTGTATGTAAATATGATTAATCCATACCAGACCCCTATGAACTGTACGTAAATATTGTTTTTTTTTTAGATTTTTAAGCACAAGAACGGTTAGTTATTCCATAGAATACCGTGTAATAATAAACTAAATGTAAAAACCTTGAATAACACTGAGAAAACCTTGAACAACAGAGAAAACTAACATTGCACGAGTCCGTCCTAGACTCCTACTAACCGTTCGCTGTAAATAATTTTTTTTTAAGAGTTTAAAGAGATGTCTAATTGCTGAGAAGTGAACTACGTTATTTATCGTTCGATTTCTTTCATTTTTGGTGTACTTTAAGAAGCATCTATCCATCATACATTGCCAAAGTTTCAATAAGATACCCAACAAACAACTGAGAAAAAAATATTTACCAAAAATCAAACCCTAGCCGGGTACTGGCACTGCGAGAAGCTGTTTGTGTACTACCTGCTGATAAAACATTGCTAATCCGAATTTATCATGGTCCTTATTTCTGTAATTTATGAATAACTTACTTCTGAAATAATCAATGATAACGAGCGTGCACCGAAAAAAAAATCAAGAAAATAAGTCCTTCTCTCTGACTTTTTTGGGTTATCCTAGGTTCTCTAGGCATATGCTGCTATGTATGATAATCTATGTAACTGTATTTGTGTATACCTGAATAAACTTACTTCGTTTTATGGTGCATTACGAATGTATATCACAGTTAGCACTGTACTACACTACGTTTTCTCTAAGTACCCAGGAGGGGATAAGAGGATGGTACTTTATCCCTTATCCTAGAGTTCACAGTGAATGAACGCACGTCTGACTGAGACAGGCTACGAAGCGAGGGTCTTTGTTAAGTGTACACAAAGAACAGGATGTGGGGAAAATTGGCGCATGCAAAAAAATGGCACGGAATGTGAAAATTGGCACGGCTGTGCTCGGCACCCGATTATGTGTTCGTGACCAGATGCAAAAATGTTGGCAAATTTTTTGGTCGTGAACCGATTTGTTTGTTTGGAAGTGTTCATGTCCAGAGGTTCCACTGTACATTGAAACTAAGTGATTTGTGATCGCTTTCCCCAAGGTCATCATTAGCCTCAAGATTATTAATTAGTGATTCCTTGTTGGAAAGAACCAAGTCTAGCAGATTGTTTCCTCTGGTTGGTTCTGTCACAAACTGTTTTAAAAAGCAATCCTGAATCGTTTCAAGAAAGTTACTAGATTCAAGATTTCCTGTTACATCGTTCTAATCAATTTGTCTAAAGTTAAAATCTCCCATTAACACAACATTTTCATATCTGGACGCCTTATGATTTTCGTCCCTTAGCAGCTTATTGTACTCCCTGTCAAGATTTGGGACCTATAAATCACACATAAAATTTATTTGTTACGACCCTCGAGAAACTGTGGCCAAACACATTCTGTGTCCAATGCTTCTAATCTTATATATTGTCTAACACAACATTTTAAATTATCTCTGACTTACATCGCCACTCCACCACCCTTCCTGTTGACCCTATCGGTGTGGAATATTTGTAGCCTTGTAATATCATTCGGAAGCCATTTCTCTATCTTTCAGGTTCATCCAGGTCTCTGTTATAGCAATAATATCTATATTATCTGCACATGCAAGTATTCTTAGCTCATCTATCTTGTTTCTTAGACTCCTACTAATAGTTAAGTAAACCTTAAGGGAGCTAGTCACTCTCTGCCCTCTACTGTCTCTCCTCTTTGTTGATCAAATGCTTTGTGTTTACTAGCAACTTTATTTTGAATATTGTCTATTAAACATATACCTGAGGTATCCTGGTAATATCTGCTGTTTTCAACCCTTGTACTGCAGCTAAACTGTTTCCTACACACAACCATACCTCTATAATCTATCAGTTTAAAGTCCTAGACAAGTCAGCAATGGCCCTCTCAATCGAGTTGGCTAATGCAATTACTCCGATCCCTGAGAGATGTACCCCATCCCTTGCATACATATCACGTTTGCCATAAAATATGTCCCAGTTATCAATGACGGGAATTGCAAATTCCTTGCAGTAACTCTCTAGCCAGCAGTTAACACCATTTGCCCTAGACATCCATTCATTGCCCACTCCCCTTCTAGGCAAGATGCTACATATGATTGGGACCCCTCCCTTAGACATAATTACATCTATGGCTGAATTGTACTTATCCACCAGCTCTAGTCTCCTGATATCATTTCCACCAGCACTAAGACACATGATGGGCTTGTTCCCATTACCTGACATAATATTATCCAACCTGTTGACTATGTCATCAACACCAGCTCCTGGAAAGCACACTCTCTGTCTAACATTCCTATCTCTGTTACAGAAAGCACAGTCCATATATCTTACCTGTGAGTCACTCACTACCAGAATGTTCTTACCTTGATTAGCAGGGGAGTTAGTGGTACTTTTAACCTCGCTAGCCACTGAAGTACACCCATCCTGGGGAACAGGTAATTGATTTCCTACCTTCAGATCTTGTCTATTAAGCTTCCCTATCTTGATACTTCTACCTTCAGTAGAGACCACATTCCACTTGAAGCGGCTGCCACTCTACAACTTACTGTTGGTTACCTTTTTCTCTACACCGACTCCACCCTTCGCACACTCACTCCTAAATCCATTTAGGCGAATTTTCATCCTCCTATTTTCCTCTTGGAGAAGTAGAACCTCCTCCTTCAACATTTTAACTTGAGATTCCAAAACAGTACAACAAGCCATGGTGCTCTATAACGCTCCACACTAATCCCCAAGACAGCTAGGACAGGATGACCTTACGTGACCACTGACCTCAGCGTACTGACGTGATCACTGACCTCAGATACAGTGAGAGACGAGAGACACCGTGAGAAACGAGAGACCATGAGAGATGAGAAACACCATGAGAGACAAGATACACCATGAGAGATGAGAAACACCATGAGAGATGAGACACCATGAGAGGTGAGAAACACCTTGAGAGGTGAGAGACACCATGAGAGACGAGAGAACATGAGAGATGAGAAACCCCCCTGAGGGACGAGAAACACTGTGAGAGATGAGAAACACAATGCAAGCAAAAACCCTCATACATACATATACTGGGGATACAATGATAATGAGGTGCACCCAGGCTGCTGTACATGCCACCAAGTAGCCCCAGGAGCTGCACAACAACTATCGTCCTTCACACTCATCTTCAGTAAACTGTCCTTCTTTTTCTTCTTCTTGTTCTTCTTCTTCTGCTGCTGCCGCCGCTGCTGCCGCTGCTGCTGCCGCCGCTGCTGCCGCCGCTGCTGCCGCTGCTGCTGCCGCCGCTGTTTTGCTGCGTGTAGAGCTTTAGGACATTAGTTCTACACAGAATTAAACTTTGTCTCAATAACATTTTGTTTTACAACCTGTGTAGGTTCCTAAGCAGCACTGTACTGCTTGTGTTCCGCCACGGTGCACACGGGAGATAACCGAAGTCTTGTATGGCGGCCGGGTATTAAATATACTCCCCGTGCCCAGACATGG
The DNA here is from genome assembly GCF_038502225.1 of Cherax quadricarinatus. Classification (NCBI taxonomy): domain Eukaryota; kingdom Metazoa; phylum Arthropoda; class Malacostraca; order Decapoda; family Parastacidae; genus Cherax; species Cherax quadricarinatus. The sequence continues at coordinate 25,055,366 of NC_091314.1, forward strand.
GGGGCATAATAAGAAAGAATTATTACAACAATCCGGTAAAAGATGTCAAAATGTAGCTTTCTCTGCATGCGATAACGTAGTTATCGTAAGATGAAGTGTCCCAGGAGCATGAACTGAGCCAACCTGCCCCATCAACCCATCCCACGCTATCATGATATCATGGGGTTGTGAGTTTACTCTTACTGTTACTCCGTACTGGAATAAATGAGGGTGTCGTAAAAGTTACATCGGATATATTGACCAGGGTGGCCAGTACGTATCATTACCATGATGGTGTACCGTAGGGACAAGATGAGGAACTAGACACATGTACAATACCTGGGGGATCTTTATTTGAAGACGTTTCGCCTATCAGTGGCTTTTATTCACTGAATATGAGTCGACAGTATTATAGATGAGGTCAACAGTCCCTCAACCTGGAAGTTGGTTTGTAAATACGATAGTCTTGATGAGTACGATGTCTTGGACAATATATGAAGAATTAGACACATGTGCGACATCTGGATGTCTTTATTCGTAAACGTTTCACCATCCAGTGGCTTTATCAATACAATACAAGGACATTATGTGCAGACTGTACATCTACGTATATACAAAAGATGAGGTAATCCTGTATATATAGTTCTACTGTCTTCCCATTATGATGAAGACACTGGAGGGTCAAACATCTACTTCCAGATGTCGTACATGTGTCATGGGGGAATTCCATTAGTGTTGAGGTTACATATATTGGACAAACGTAAAGCTTTGTAAAACTTATGTTAGCTCAGCTGCCAGGTACCACAACCTGCTCTCATATATCTTAATACATTTTTGCAAAAAAAAAAAAAAAAAAAAAAAAAAAATAGCGCATGGAGTTTTTGAACACCTTGTACTGTGTACTGACCTAATTGTGGTTGCAGGGGTCTATATTCAGCTCCTGGCCCCGCCTGTTCATTAATCGCCGCTAGGTCCTCGCTCTCTCTGCTCCCTGAGCTTTGTCATACTACGTCTTAAAGCTATGTATGGTTCCTAACGTCCCTTTGACTCGTCTGAGTCTTCAGCTTCAAGTTGTGACCCCTTGTTTCTGTGTCCCCTCTCTGGAACATCCTGTCTCTGTCCACCTTATCTATTCCACGCAGTAACTTGTATGTCGTTATTATGTCTCCCCTGACCCTCCTGTCATCCAGGGTCGTCAGGCCGATTTCCCTTAACATTTCTTCGTAGGACATTTCCTGAGCTCCAGAACTAACCGTGTTGAAAATCTTTGCAGTTTCTCTAATTTCTTGACGTGTTTGACCAGGTGTGGGTTCCAAACTGGTGCTGCATACTCCAGTATGGGTCTGACGTACACGGTGTACAGTGTCTTGAACGATTCCTTACTAAGGTAACGGAACCCTATTCTCAGGTTTGCCAGACGCCCATATGCTGCAGTAGTTATCTGGTTGATGTGTGCCTCCGGAGACGTGCTCGGTGTTATGGTCACCCCAAGATCTTTCTCCTTGAGTGAGGTTTGCAGTCTTTGGCCACCTAGCCTATACTCTGCGGTCTTCTTTGTCCAGTTGCGTGACCACGTGTTAAGCCTATCCAGGTCTCTTTGTAGTCCTGCCTGATCCTTATCTGATTTAATTCTCCTCATTAACTTTACATCATCTGCGAACAGGGACACCTCTGAGTCTATCCCTTTCATCATGTCATTCACATATACCAAAAATGACACTGGTCCTAAGACTGACCCCTGTGAGACCCCGCTCGTCACAGGCGCGTACTGTGATACCTCATCACGTACCATGACTCGTTGTTGTATCCCTGTGAGGTATTCTCTGATCCATTGCAGTGCCCTTCCTGTTATATGCGCCTGATCCTCTAGCTTCTGCAGTAATCTCTTGTGAGGAACTGTGTTAAAGGCCTTCCTGCAGTCCAGGAAAATGCAGTCTACCCACCCCTCTCTCGTGTCTTACTTCTGTTACCTTGTCATGAAACTCCAGTAGGTTTGTGACACAGGATTTGCCTTCCGTGAATCCGTGCTGGTTGTCGTTTATAATCTTGTTCCGTTCCAGGTGCTCTACCACTCTCCTCCTGATAATCTTCTCCATGACTTTGCATACTATACACGTCTGTGACACTGGTCTGTAGTTTAGTGCCTCGTTTCTGTCTCCTTTTTTAAAAACTGGGGACTACCTTGTACTGTGTGCACACCTTGTACTATGTGCACACACATTGTACTATGTCCACACATTGTACTGTGTGAATACCTTGTGCTGTGTGCACACATTGTACTGTGTACACATTGTACTGTGTGCACATCTTGTACTGTATGTTCACCGAGGACGATGTATCAGCAAACAGTTTTCCGCAGATCTCCTTTTTTTGATGTCGGTGAAGAGCTCTTGATCCAAGGACTGAACCTAAACTCCTCCTATTCCCCGGATTTAGTGCTTTCCACTCCCCTGGTTAGAATGGAAATAAAAATCTGTAAATCTGGGAGAGGAAAAGAGAGGTGGGGGAGAGGGGGGAGGGAGGGAATTGAAAGGTAGAAAGATGGAGACAGGAAATAGAGAAAGTGAGGAGAAAGAATGTAGTTTTGAGAGGAGTGCTGGTGTCTGGAGGGACGAGCTGAGAGAGGAAGCAAGTTCTCCACGGAGACCTGGTGGTGCTTGAGGCAGTACAAGGTATTGTCTCAGGTATGTCAGACCTGGTGATGCTTGTGAGGCAGTACAAGGTACTGTCTCAGGTGTGTCAGACCTGGTGATGCTTGTGAGGCAGTACAAGGTACTGTCTCAGGTGTGTCAGACGTGGTGATGCTAGTGAGGCAGTACAAGGTACTGTCTCACAGAGGTGAGGCAGTACAAGGTACTGTCTCAGGTGTGTCAGACCTGGTGATGCTGGTGAGGCAGTACAAGGTACTGTCTCAGGTGTGTCAGACGTGGTGATGCTGGTGAGGCAGTACAAGGTACTGTCTCAGGTGTGTCAGACCTGGTGATGCTGGTGAGGCAGTACAAGGTACTGTCTCAGGTGTGTCAGACCTGGTGATGCTGGTCAGGTGTGGTGATGCTAGTGAGGCAGTACAAGGTACTGTCTCAGGTGTGTCAGACCTGGTGTCTGGTGAGGCAGTACAAGGTACTGTCTCTGGTGAGGCAGTACAAGGTATGCTCAGGTGTGTCAGTGAGGTCTCAGTACAAGGCAGTAGGTACTGTCTCAGGTGTGTCAGACCTGGTGATGCTGGTGAGGCAGTACAAGGTACTGTCTCAGGTGTGTCAGACCTGGTGATGCTGGTGAGGCAGTACAAGGTACTGTCTCAGGTGTGTCAGACGTGGTGATGCTGGTGAGGCAGTACAAGGTACTGTCTCAGTTGTGTCAGAGAGAGAGAGACTGACAGACATAAAGAGGGAACTTGAGGTAGAGTTCGCCACGCCTACTGTGGTGGGAGATTCATCTGTACATACTTACATTTGTGGTCACAGTGGTGGCCCCTGCTAACCTTTCTATGGTGTATGCACATACCTAGTTGGATGAATCAAATTGTAGGCAGCTAGCACAGTGGTTTACGCACTGGCCTGGAGTTTTAAGACTCACTTGCCACGGGTTCTAACCCCACCCGTACCGTGCTTTAACCTCAGATCATTTGATCAAGTAATGCAACAAATCACCCTCAATTTTTTTTAGAGTAATTCCTAAACTAACACGAGAACAGCTCATTAGGTGTTTGCAGAGTTGCTTGTCATTGCATGTAATCACAGCTAATTTGACTCTGGAGTTGATTTTACTGCAGCGTTAAAGAGAGAGTGAGAAAAAAGAGAGCTAGTTTTCGAGTCACTTTAAAATTAGCGGCGACTCAAAAGTAATTGGGTCTGGTTTACGCAGCTGCTCGTTATCACACGTTATCACAACTGCGTTTTTTTTGGAGAGGCGACGGCAGCGGCGATCATATAAAATAATTTGAGTATCGGGAACAAAGGAAGTGGATGATGCGGTGGACGGCGGCGCTGGACCAAGATTCTGTCGACAAGTGAGCATCAAGAGGAAGTTGTTGCGAGGAACTTGTGCGTGTGGTGGGTGAGTCTTGTTCGTGTCCGTTGCGTGTTTGCCTCCTCCGTTGTCTTGTTTCTGTCCGTTGCGTGTTTGTCTCGTCCGTTGTCTTTTTGCTTCCGTTATGTTTTACGTCTTTTATGCCCTTTTCCAGCCAGTTATCTTGATAAAAATTATTATTATTATTATTATTATTATTATTATTATTATTATTATTATTATTATTATTATTATTATTATTATTATTATCATATTCAGAAAAGCACTACAACTTAAGGTCACACACAACCTGAGGAATTCGAAGTAACCAGGGGAATTCCATTAAACCAGGGTGCCATGGGGAATTCCATTAACCAGGGTGCCATGGGGAATTCCATTAAACCAGGGTGTCATGGGGAATTTTATATTAAACCAGAGCATCATGGGGAATTCCATTAAACCAGGGTTTCATGGGGAATTCCATTAAACCAGGGTGTCATGGGGAATTCCATTAAACCAGGGTATCATTGGGAATTCCATTAAACCAGGGTGTCATGGGGAATTCCATTAAACCAGGATGTCATGGGAATTCCATTAAACCAGGGTGTCATGGGGAATTCCATTAAACCAGGGTGTCACGGGGAATTCCATTAAACCAGGGTGTCATGGGGAATTCCATTAAACCAGGGTGTTATGGGGAATTCCATTAACCCAGGGTGTCATGAGGAATTCCATTAAACCAGGGTGTAATGGGCAATTCCATTAAACCAGGGTGTCATTGGGAATTCCATTAAACCAGGATGTCAAGGAGAATTTCATTAAACCAGGGTGTCATGGGAATTCCATTATACCAGGGTGTCATAGGGAATTCCATTAAACCAGGGTGTCATGGGAATTCCATTAAACCAGGATGTCAGGGAGAATTTCATTAAACCAGGGTGTCATGGGAATTCCATTATACCAGGGTGTCATAGGGAATTCCATTAAACCAGGGTGTCATGGGAATTCCATTAAACCAGGGTGTCATGGGAATTCCATTAAACCAGGGTGTCATAGGGAATTCCATTAAACCAGGGTGTCATGGGATTTTCATTAAACCAGGGTATCATTGGGAATTCCATTAAACCAGGGTGTAATGGGGAATTTCATTAAACCAGGGTGTCATGGGGAATTCCATTAAACCAGGGTGTCATGGGAATTTCATTAAACCAGGGTGTGATGGGAATTCCATTAAACCAGGGTATCATAGGGAATTCCATTAAACCAGGGTGTCATGGGAATTTCATTAAACCAGGGTATCATTGGGAATTCCATTAAACCAGGGTGTAGTGGGGAATTACATTAAACCAGTGTGTCATGGTGGAATATCCATTAAACTAGGGTGTAATGGGGAATTTCATTAAACCAGGGTGTCATGGGGAATTTCATTAAACCAGGGTGTCACGGGGAATTTCATTAAACCAGGGTTTCAGGGGGAATTCCAATAAACCAGGGTGTCATGGGGAATTCCATTAAACCAGGGTGTCATGGGAATTCCATTATACCAGGGTGTCATTGGGAATTCCATTAAACCAGGGTTTGATGGGAATTCCATTAAACCACGGTGTCATGGGGAATTCCATTAAACCACGGTGTCATGGGAGAATTCCATTAAACCAGGGTTTCATTGGGGAATTCCATTAAACCAGGGTTTCATGGGGAATCCCATTAAACCAGAGTGTCATGGGGGAATTCCATTAAACCAGGGTGTTATGGAATTCCATTAAACCAGGGCGTCATGGGGGAATTCCATTAAACAAGGGTGTTATGGGAGAATTTCCTTAAACCAGGGTGTCATGGGGGAATTCCAATAAACTAAGGTGTCATGGGGAATTCCATGAAAACAGGGTGTCATGGTTAATTCCATTAAACTAGGATGTCATGAGGAATTCCATTAAACCAGGGTGTCATCGGGAATTCTATTAAACCTGGGTTTCATGGGGAATTCCATTAAACCAGGGAGTCGTGGGGGAATTCTATTAAACCAGAGTGTCATGGGTTTATTCCATTAAACAAGTGTGTCATGGAGGCATTCCATTAAACCAGGGTCTTATGGGGAATTTCATTAAACCAGTGTGTCATGGGGAATTCCATTAAACCAGGGTGTCATGGGGGAATTCCATTAAACTAGGGTTTCATGTGGGAATTCAATTTAAAGGGTGTCATCCAGAATTCCATTAAACCAGGGTGTCATCTGGGGATTCCATTAAACCAGTGTGTCATGGGGAATTCCATTAAACCAGGGTGTCATGGGGAATTCCATTAAATCAGGGTTTCATGGGGAATTCCATTAACCCAGTGTGTCATTGGGGAATTCCATTAAACCAGGGTGTCATGGGGAATTCCATTAAACCAGTCTGTCATGGGGAATTCCATTAAACCAGGGTGTAATGGGGAATTCCATTAAACCAGTCTGTCATTGGGAATTCCATTAAACCATGGTGTAATGGGGAATTCCATTAAACTAGTGTGTCATGGTGGAATATCCATTATGCCAGGGTGTCATGGGGAATTCCATTAAACCAGGGTGTCATGGGGAATTTTATATTAAACCAGAGCATCATGGGGAGTTCCATTAAACCAGGGTTTCATGGGGAATTCTATTAAACTAGAGTGTCATGGGGGAATTCCATTAAACCAGGGTGTCATGGGGAATTCCATTAAACAAGGGTTTCATTGGGGAATTCAATTAAAAGGGTGTCATGGGGAATTCCATTAAACCAGTGTGTCATGGGGGAATTCCATTAAATCAGGGTGTCATGGGGAATTCCATTAAACCAGGGTGTCATGGGAAATTCCATTAAACCAGGGCGTCATGGGGAATTCCATTAAACCAGGGTTTCATGGGAAATTCCATTAAACCAGGGTGTTATGGGGAATTCCATTAACCCAGGGTGTCATGGGAAATTCCATTAAACCAGGGTGTCATGGGGAATTCCATTAAAAATGGTGTCATGGGGTATTCCATTAAACCAGGGTGTCATGGGGAATTTCATTAAAAAAGGGTGTCATGGGAATTCCATTAAACCACGGTGCCATGGGGAATTCCATTAAACCACGGTGTCATGGGGGAATTCCATTAAACCAGGGTGTCATTGAGGAATTCCATTAAACCAGGGTTTCATGGGGAATCCCATTAAACCAGGGTTTCATGGGGAATCCCATTAAACCAGTGTGTCATGGGGGAATTCCATTAAATCAGGGTGTCATGGGGGAATTCCATTAAACAAGGGTGTTATGGGAGAATTTCCTTAAACCAGGGTGTCATGGGGGATTCTGTTATATCTGAGCGGCCGCTGTCCTTCCCGTCTATCACCCAGTGATGGTTCACCCAGTGATGGTTCACCCAGCGATAGTTCAGAAAGCGATGGTTCACCCAGCGATAGTTCACAAAGCGCTGGTTTACCCAGCGATGGTTCACCTAGCGATAGTTCACAAAGCGATGGTTCACCCAGTTATGGTTCACCCAGCGATAGTTCAGAAAGCGATGGTTCACCCAGCGATAGTTTACAAAGCGACAGTTCACCCAGTGATGGTTCACCTAGCGATAGTTCACAAAGCGATGGTTCACCCAGCGATGGTTCACCTAGCGATAGTTCACAAAGCGATGGTTCACCCAGTGATGTTTCACCCAGCGATAGTTCACAAAGCGATGGTTCACCCAGCGATGGTTCACCTAGCGATAGTTCACAAAGCGATGGTTCACCCAGTGATGTTTCACCCAGCGATAGTTCACAAAGCGATGGTTCACCCAGCGATAGTTCACAAAGCGATGGTTCACCCATCGATAGTTCACAAAGCGATGGTTCACCCAGTGATGGTTCACCCAGCGATAGTTCACAAAGCGATGGTTCACCCAGTGATGATTCACCCAGCGATAGTTCACAAAGCGATGGTTCACCTAGTGATGGTTCACCCAGCGTTAGTTCACAAAGCGATGGTTCACCCAGCGATGGTTCACCCAGCGATAGTTCACAAAGCGATGGTTCACCCAGTGATGTTTCACCCAGCGATAGTTCACAAAGCGATGGTTCACCCAGTGATGTTTCACCCAGCGATAGTTCACAAAGCGATGGTTCACCCAGTGATGTTTCACCCAGCGATAGTTCACAAAGCGATGGTTCACCCAGTGATGTTTCACCCAGCGATAGTTCACAAAGCGATGGTTCACCCAGCGATGTTTCACCCAGCGATAGTTCACAAAGCGATGGTTCACCCAGTGATGTTTCACCCAGCGATAGTTCACAAAGCGATGGTTCACCCAGTGATGATTCACCCAGCGATAGTTCACAAAGCGATGGTTCACCCAGTGATGTTTCACCCAGCGATAGTTCACAAAGCGATGGTTCACCCAGTGGTGGTTCACCCAGCGATAGTTCACGAAGCGATGGTTCACCCAGTGATGTTTCACCCAGCGATAGTTCACAAAGCGATGGTTCACCCAGTGGTGGTTCACCCAGCGATAGTTCACGAAGCGATGGTTCACCCAGCGATGGTTCACCCAGCGATAGTTCACGAAGCGATGGTTCACCCAGCGATGGTTCACCCAGCGATGGTTCACCCAGCGATAGTTCACGAAGCGATGGTTCACCCAGCGATGGTTCACCCAGCGATGGTTCACCCAGCGATAGTTCACGAAGCGATGATTCACCCAGCGATGGTTCACCCAGCGATGGTTCACCCAGCGATAGTTCACAAAGCGATGGTTTACCCTTATGACTCCCTCAGAAAACTCTGACTTATTTCGTAAGATAAGATAAGATAAGATTTCGTTCGGATTTTTAACCCCGGAGGGTTAGCCACCCAGGATAACCCAAGAAAGTCAGTGCGTCATCGAGGACTGTCTAACTTATTTCCATTGGGGTCCTTAATCTTGTCCCCCAGGATGCGACCCACACCAGTCGACTAACACCCAGGTACCTATTTGCTGCTAGGTGAACAGGACAACAGGTGTAAGGAAACGTGTCGAAATGTTTCCACCCGCCGGGAATCAAACCCCGGCCCTCCGTGTGTGAAGCGGGAGCTTTAGCCACCAGGCCACCGTAAGTGAGTTAATAAGTCAGTGTTTTTTGCATATGATTAATTAAACGTGAACGAAGAATGCACTGGACGGTATGTTAATATATGAAAGGTTACGTGACTTGACTATGTCTGGTCATCTATGTTAGTAACCTCATCAGGCTTGTTTCCTAGTAGACACCCACGTTTGTAGCCTTCTCTGAGTGGTCTCCCTTGCTAGCCTTGTTTGCAAGAGAAGAGACAGAAAGAGAAAGAGCAAGCAAGCAAGCAAGCAACAGCAGTTGAGTGAGTGCATAGTGGTGATGAACACTGGTGCTTGCTGGGGCACCAGCTTCACAACAGAGTGTTATCAGCGTTCATCACAGTAACCCTCTAGATGTGGGATGGAGACTGTAGCAGATAGTTGGAAAGAATACCTTCCTAAGGTACGGTATGGGAATAATCACTACACTCACAAATATTACGTCTCCCATTACCGTGGCAGCAACCATTTCTGAACGGGACAAGAGTACACACGCTAGACACACCAGTCGCTCTGACTACACTGTATGTTCATACTGCCATTATGACTACAACCCTCTTTACACCTTTGATTGTAGAGAATAGGACACATATGCCGTTCCTGAGTCTATTATACATACGTCTCGACAGCCATTGCCTTATTTTTTTAATTCGGTACAGAGGTAAAATCTGGAGGACAGTAGAAAGTGAGGTAGTTAGTTCCTCAGCCTACAAGAAAGTGTTTAGTCCCTTAGTGTTGATTATCTTACATTGATCTTTTTACTGAATTGATAAAGAATCACTAAGTGGCATAACGTCTTTATAATAAAGAGAGCCGGGTGTTGCCCGTCTTATTAATCCGTCTTTGCAGTAAAGATGCGCATGTGTTTTATTTACCAATTTGCCTGTATTATGTATCATTTATGTGATGACACCGTTGAATGTACAGGATGATACCTGATATCGTAACTCAGCTTCTTGCAGATCCCTATTTAAGTATTCCTAACTCTTTTCCTTCCTCCCTCCAGAACGCCACCCCAGTGCTCAATTACCTCACATGTACCTGTTTAGTACTAGGTGCGTATATGAACCAGTGTAGTGCTAGGTGAATACATGTACCTGTGTAGTGATGGTGAATACATCTACCAGTGTAGTGATGGTGAATACATGTACCAGTGTAGCGACGGTGAATAAATGTACCTGTGTAGTGATGGTGAATACATGTACCTGTGTAGCGATGGTAAATACATTTACCTGTGTAGTGATGGTGAATACATGTACCTGTTTAGTACTAGGTGAATATATGTACGGGTGTAGTGCTAGGTGAATACATGTACCTGTGTAGTGATGGTGAATACATGTACCTGTTTAGTATTACGTGAATATATGTACGGGTGTAGTGCTAGGTGAATACATGTACCTGTGTAGTGATGGTGAATACATATAACAGTGTAGTGATGGTGAATACATGTACCAGTGTAGTGATGGTGAATACATATACCTGTGTAGTGCTAGTGAATACATGTACCTGTGTAGTGATGGTGAATACTTGTACCTGTATACTGATGGTAAATACATGTACCTGTGCAATGATAGTGAATAAATGTACAAGTGTAGTGATGGTGAATACATGTACTAGTGTAGTGATGGTGAATACATGTACCTGTGTAGTGATGGTGAATACATGTACCTGTGTATAGTGATGGTGAATGCATGTACCTGTGAAGTGATGGTGAATACATGTACCTATGTAGTGCTAGGTGAATAAATGTACCTGTGTAGTGCTAGGTGAATACATGTACCTGTGTAGTGATGGTGAATACATGTACCTGTGTAGTGATAGTGAATACACGCACCTGTGTAGTGCTAGTGAATACGTGTACCTGTGTAGTGATAGTGAATACATGTACCTGTGTAGTGATGGTGAATACACGTACCAGTGTAGTGATAGTGAATACAAGTACCTGTGTAATGATAGTGAATACATGTACCTGTGTAGTGATGGTGAATACATGTACCAGTGTGGTGATAGTGAATAGATGTACCTGTGTAATGAGAGTGAATACATGCACCAGTATAATGATGTAGTGATGGTGAATACATGTACTAGTGTAGTGATGGTGAATACATGTACCTGTGTAGTGATGGTGAATACATGTACCTGTGTATAGTGATGGTGAATACATGTACCTGTGAAGTGATGGTGAATACATGTACCTATGTAGTGTTAGGTGAATAAATGTACCTGTGTAGTGCTAGGTGAATACATGTACCTGTGTAGTGATGGTGAATCCATGTACCTGTGTAATGATAGTGAATACATGCACCTGTGTAGTGCTAGTGAATACATGTACCTGTGTAGTGATAGTGAATACATGTACCAGTTTAGTGATGATGAATAAATGTACATGTGTAGTGATGGTGAATACATGTACCAGTGTAGTGATAGTGAATACAAGTACCTGTGTAATGATAGTGAATACATGTACCAGTATAATGATGGTGAATACATGTACCAGTGTAGTGATGGTGAATACATGTACCTGTGTAGTGATGGTGAATACATGTACCAGTGTACTGATGGTGAATGCATGTACCTGTGTAGTGATGGTGAATACATGTACCTGTGTAGTGATGATGAATGAATGTACCAGTGTACTGTATAGTGAATACATGTACCTGTGTAGCGATGGTGAATACATGTACTTGTGTAGTGATGGTGAATACATATACCTGTGTAGTGATGGTGAATACATATACCTGTGTAGTGATGGTGAACACATGTACCTGTATACTGATGGTAAATACTTGTACCTGTGCAATGATAGTGAATAAATGTACAAGTGTAGTGATGGTGAATACATGTACTAGTGTAGTGATGAATACATGTACCTGTGTAGTGATGGTGAATACATGTACCAGTGTATTCACCATCACTACACAGGTACATGTATTCACATGTACCTGTATACTGATGGTAAATACATGTACCAGTGTAGTGTTGGTGAATACATATACCTGTGTAGTGCTAGTGAATGCATATACCTGTGTAGTGATGGTGAATACATGTACCTGCATACTGATGGTAAATACGTGTACCTTTGTAATGATAGTGAATAAATGTACAAGCGTAGTGATGGTGAATACATGTACTAGTGTAGTGATGGTGAATACATGCACCTGTGTAGTGATGGTGAATACATGAACCAGTGTAGTGATGGTGAATACATGTACTAATGATGATTACACGTTCCAGTGTAGTGATGGTGAATACATGTACCTGTTTAGCGATGGTGAATACATATACCTGTGTAGTGATGGTGAATACATATACCTGTGTAGTGATGGTGAATACATGTACCAGTGTAGTGATGGTGAGTACATGTACTAATGATTAATACATGTTCCAGTGTAGTGATGGTGAATACATGTACCTGTGTAGTGATGGTGAATACATGTAGCAGTGTAGTGATGGTGAATGCATGTACTAATGTAGTGATGATGAATGAATGTACCAGTGTACTGATGGTGAATACATGTACCTGTGTAGCGATGGTGAATACATGTACTTGTGTAGTGATGGTGAATACATATACCTGTGTAGTGATGGTGAATACATATACCTGTGTATTGATTGTGAACACATATACCTGTGTAGTGATGGTGAATACATGTACCAGTGTAGTGATGGTTAATACATATACCTGTGTAGTGCTAATGAATACATGTAACTGTGTAGTGATGGTGAATACATGTACCTGTATACTGATGGTAAATACATGTACCTGTGCAATGATAGTGAATAAGTGTACAAGTGTAGTGATGGTGAATACATGTTCTAGTGTAGTGATTGTGAATACATGTACCTGTGTAGTGATGGTGAATACATGTACTAATGATGATTACATGTTCCAGTGTAGTGATGGTGAATACATGTACTTGTGTAGTGATAGTGAATACGTGTGCCAGTATAGTGATGGTGAATACATGTACTAATGATGATTACATGTTCCAGTGTAGTGATGGTGAATACATGTACCTGTGTAGCGATGGTGAATACATGTACCTGTGTAGTGATGGTGAATACATATACCTGTGTAGTGATGGTGAACACATATACCTGTGTAGTGATGGTGAATACATGTACCAGTGTAGTGATGGTGAATACATATACCTGTGTAGTGATGGTGAATACATATACCTGTGTAGTGATGGTGAATACATGTACCAGTATACTGATGGTAAATACATGTACCTGTGCAGTGATAGTGAATAAATGTACAAGTGTAGTGATGGTGAATACATGTACTAGTGTAGTGATGGTGAATACATGTACCTGTGTAGTGATGGTGAATACATGTACCTGTGTAGTGATGGTGAATACATGTACCTGTGTATAGTGATGGTGAATACATGTACCTGTGAAGTAATGGTGAATACATGTACCTATGTAGTGCTAGATGAATAAATGTACCTGTGTAGTGCTAGGTGAAAACATGTACCTGTGTAGTGATGGTGAATACATGTACATGTGTAGTGATAGTGAATACACGCACCTGTGTAGTGCTAGTGAATTCGTGTACGTGTGTAGTGATAGTGAATACATGTACCAGTGTAGTGATCGTGAATAAATGTACCTGTGTAGTGATGGTGAATACATGTACCAGTGTAGTGATGGTGAATACATGTACCTGTGTATATCGTAAGGGTTCTTAAATGGAGATAACGTAGGTTGAAGGTAGACACACTTGTTGGATGGTAACTTATATTGTCAGACTGAGATGATGAGGGATGGAGCCCGCTGCCTTGCCTGTCTGCTGAATGGTCTGCCGCCGAGTGAGAGCGGGGCAGAGGTATGAGCCTACACATGTGCATCCCGTGACGTCACACAAAGCCACAGGCCTACAAGGGATCTCGTATCTAAAGCACATGGATGATACTAATATGCTATGCTATATAATACAGGGAATACAGGGATCAGCAACTATGCTGACAGCTCGGTCATGTTACGTATGTCATCCCGACATACACTACTATACTATAGGCTGAACAGGCAGGCGGTTCTGGGCTGATTCTATACAATAACAAATTCATATATAACTTAGAACTAATGGATAGTACAACATGATTTTGACATAATGGGTGTTAACGTAATGAGTTTTAATGTAATGCATTACAAACTATAAGAACAAGTCATTATACAATATGGATGGAATTGATCGATCGATCTGTATTCATGCACTCTACGGATTCTGAGGAAGAATAAATATATATATATACAAGGTGAAATTAACAGCAAAAGCATCTGGTGCGCTCAGACTATTACTGTCAAATTCTCAGAATACGGAGGGAACGTGAACACGAAAATTTCTGACAAACTGATGAGCTAATAACAAAACACACAGTTGATAATTTCATTCATCTCGGACATCTAATTATACAGGCTGTTTACACTTAAACCCAATTCTGCGAGGGTAAGGTTTACATATGCAGAATGGTTATCATCTCTGGGAGGATCGAATTCCTCTGCAATGGCTAACACATGCCTTGACTGAGGACAGTCTGAACGAGTATCTACGAAAGATACAGCTACAATCACTAATGACTGTGGAATTACTAATTCGTCTGCTAGGAGTACTCAACTCAACTATTCGATACAGTAATTTTTGGCTCATTACAAAGTCACTAATGGGTGCTAGTGGCTTCACAGTAAGAATAAGATCTTCCTGGAGCAGGAATCGAATCACACCAGAACACAAGGGATTGGTTCTTTGGGCATTTTTGACATCCTCGACAGTAAATGGAGGATCTGCAGTAACTACACTAACGTGTCGCAATAACGCATCTGCGACAACATTCGACTTGCCAGGTAAATGTTCAAAAGTGGGATTGAACTCTTGGATAGTCAAGGTCCATCTGGCTAACCTTCCAGTAGGCTGTTTGTTCTGGAATAAAGGTAACAGTTCTTTCTTACTGGAGGAAAGAACAAACTCGGTGGAGTGGATGACTCCCCCCGGTTGAAAAAATTAACGCTATAACACGCAATATGAGCAAGGGAGAACGAATCTACTATCTCAAACTGCAAGCACAGGAGAAAAAAAATGAGCACGGTGAACAATGCTGATATTCAATCTGAGTCGCACACAGTGACACGAGGTATCAGCTATAAAGAAACTACACTTACAAACGTTAACATGTGAAAGTTACTCGAGAAATAACTTCTTACATTGCACTGATTACTGTCAACTAGGATGGGATCACCATCTGGAACACAAGGAACAACAACAGACACTCCAGTGAGAACACTAGCTGTAACAGAGACGTCTTTCTGCAGACAGCATGTCACATCAACAAGAGATGGCATTACTAGTTTCAAGTAATCATTTTCTGACAAGGCATCCCCTGTGGAGAAACTACTACTCGAACTAGCAGTCATTGCAGGGATAGGCTGTGCACTCAAGGCAGTCTGAGTGTCCCCGGACACTTGAGGCAACGGAACACTATCTTGCAAGTCTGAAGGTGTAGGTGGAACACAGATGGGAGTGACAGAGTTACTAGTGCCTGACCGCTCGGCTACGTTAATAAGTAATTCACGGATCTATAGGAACTTAATCTGAACTTCACATTTCGCAGCACTTTAACAAATCTCAGATACAAGCTGTGAGAACAAACACATTGCTCAAGGGCTAGGTATTGTCTTTCAGTCAGTAAGGGAATGTTAGTACTGTGGACTGATTCATATTGACTTTGACTGGAATGATACACTAAGACTAAGTGAACGTTCAAAAGTGACTGGGACATCTTCTCAGTGAAAATACTGAAGGGCATAAGTCAAAAAAAAAAAAAATAGAGAGAATGACACAGTAAGCTTAAATGGAAGAAAATTCTTAACTATTCTGCATAAGTAATTAAAAATTGACAGGTTACACAGTAAGCAAAGAACTCACACAAGAAAAATATGCAACTGAAATAAACAACACTTTGAAAATCAAGAGAAATTGTACTTTGCTCAAATCTAATTTGCTCAACTTTTACTTTAAATTGAAAGGATGGCACAGTGAGTTGTCTTTACTTTCAATGCAACAAGGAAATACACAATAAAATGATAAAATGGACTCAATAAACTTGTGCAAAAATTAAAACATACACACAATTCACTGAAATAAAAATAAAATGACACAGACAGAATAAAATACTATGCACAGAACAGAGCATAAGAAACTGCACTGTAATAAACTGTAGCAATATATCAAATTAACAATTGCTAATCAACAAGTACTTCATAAAATTTTCTGCAAGGAAACTTTAATGGCAACACAATATTTGCACAAGAATTATTACAAAATGAGTCAATGTGCAATAATAAAAAAATTATTACACACACAAGAAAAGAAATATATCAAGGAATGAACACTTTAACTCTTAACTGCACTTAAACAACACTTAACAAGCAAAAGAACAATTTACTTTAAAGGAAGAACTTAAAAATTGCACTAAGAGTGAATTTGTTCAATAAAACATGAAAAATAATAGGTGCTAAAAACACATAACAAAAAAAGTTTGAACACTTACAGTGATGCAGAACACAACACATCAACAAACACAGTACTAGAATTTTCTTGCAATGAAACTTGATGTGTGAAAATTTTTTTGTAAGAAATGATTTCTTGCTTGCACAAAATAATGGCACTATTGTTTGTGGAAATAAGACAAATTAGACACTGGCTGAATGAAAAGAATATGAACACAAGAATGTTCAACACACAGGGAACAAAACAAAAATACACAAATGCTAGGAAGGAAAAAAAAACAGACAACAGAGTTGTGATGCAGAATATGAGGTGAAAAATTACTGAAATACTTCACTGGAATACTGAGAACACAAGGTGATTCTGAAGTGTACACACAAGTTCTATATTGCTCATATGTTGCACACACAACAAGGAAAAACACTAAGTACTTACTTCAAGTGTATAAAAAGACACACAACAAAACAGATATAAGATAATGCACGAAAATTAACACTGAATTAAGGAGATTAAAAGAAATTAATGCAATCAGTACATGATAAACACTGAGTCTGATCAAGAGTCACTGAATGTCACTAAGAGAAAAATCACTGGAAACACAAAAGAAATGTCTCAACACTCGCAAATGTCTCTAAAAAAAATTATTATTGCTTTAACGACTTGAAGAATGAGGTTGATGGATTGTTTATATGGTCTTGCTGCTGTCCTCTGCACAGGTGATCGTAGAATTTCGCTTACATCGGCGATAGACTTCACACAGGAGGCTTTATAAAGGTGGCGCGAACACACTCTAGCTCTTGACCCCCTGTGTGGTCCTTAAAATATGGTGCTGCAACCCTTAGCAGTGCACCAAAACACTGATGAAGTAGGTGAGTGGGTAATGGCTGACTTTAGTTGGGTTTGTGGGTTAACAGGGCTGAGACCGGCAATGGTGCGACACACATGGTCGTGGGTGGCTGGGCTTATGGGTTGAACGGCGTAAGTCTCACTGAGAACACCCACACTGCCGCGAAGATAATTCTAGGCCGGTTGGCTTAAAATAAACCCACGAAATACTACAACACCACAAGGATGAAAAAGAGCACTCAGAATGGCTTGGAGCTTGAATCACAAGCGAGGAAGACTACTCATGTGGCTTACTCGAGTACTGGGGTAAGACACCTGGGTTAGTTACTAGCTGGCTTATCATAACCCTTCACACAGAATGGCTTGATAACTTCACACGATGAGCACAGCAGGGGTGGAAGCTGGCTTGGCAGGCAAAGGAATTGGATGGGGTAGGCTAGGCTGGACTAGGACTCCGTTGTTCTGACTCCCCCACCACAGACTGGAAACTGGCTTATTTTGCACTCGGGTCAACCCCTCGGGAGTGATGCAAATAAGCAGATAAACACTAATACAAGGAGACTGACCAGTGAATAATGTAGAAGCTGGTAGGAGCTTGGGCGAGTAGCTGACTTGAGGTAGCTGGCTGGCGTTAACCACGATAGGCCTACTGGTGACACGAAATGGCCGTCTTGCTGGTCGAAAATTTATCTCCAGAAATCGCTGTAATCGTCAGAATTACAGGCCTCCGATGCCACCATTTATCGTAAGGGTTCTTAAATGGAGATAACGTAGGTTGAAGGTAGACACACTTGTTGGATGGTAACTTATATTGTCAGACTGAGATGATGAGGGATGGAGCCCGCTGCCTTGCCTGTCTGCTGAATGGTCTGCCGCCGAGTGAGAGCGGGGCAGAGGTATGAGCCTACACTTGTGCATCCCGTGACGTCACACAAAGCCACAGGCCTACAAGGGATCTCGAATCTAAAGCGCATGGATGATACTAATATGCTATGCTATATAATACAGGGAATACAAGGATCAGCAACTATGCTGACATGTAGTGATGGTGAATACAAGTACCTGTGTAATGATAGTGAATACATGTACCAGTATAATGATGGTGAATACATGTACCAGTGTAGTGATGGTGAATACATGTACTAATGTAATGATGATGAAGGAATGTACCAGTGTAGTGATGGTGAATACATGTACCTGTGTAGTGATGGTGAATACATATACCTGTGTAGTGATGGTGAACACATATACCTGTTTAGTGATGGTGAATATATATACCTGTGTAGTGATGGTGAATACATGTACAAGTTTAGTGATGGTGAGTACATATACCTGTGTAGTGATCGTGAATACATATACCTATGTAGTGCCGGTTAATGCATGTACCTGTGTAGTGGTGAATACATGTACCAGTGTACTGATAGTGAATACATGTACCAGTGTAGTGATGGTGAATACATGTACCAGTGTAGTGATGGTGAATACATGTACCAGTGTAGTGATGGTGGATACATGTACCAGTGTAGTGATGGTGGATACATGTACCAGTGTAGTGATAGTGAATGCATGTACCTGTGTAATGATAGTGAATACATGTACCTGTGTAGTGGAAGAGGAATACATGTACCTGTGTAGTGCTAGGTGAATACATGGACCTGTGTAGTGCTAGGTGCCATTATACAATTATCAGTGCCACTGTACATTTATCAGTGCCACTCTACAATTATGAGTGCCACTGTACAATTATCAGTACCCCTATACGATTGTCAGTGCCACTGTACAATTATCAGTGCCGCTGTACAATTATCAGTGCCACTGTGCAATTATCATTGCCACTGTACAGTTGTCAGTAACACGGTACAATTATCAGTGCCACGGTACAATTATCAGTACCACGGTACAATTATCAGTGCCACGGTACAATTATCAATGCCACGGTACAATTATCAGTACGACGGTACAATTATCAGTACCACGGTACAATTATCACTACCACGCTGCAATTATCAGTACCACGGTACAATTATCAGTACCACGGTACAATTATCAGTACCACGCTACAATTATCAGTACGACGGTACAATTATCAGTACCACGGTAAAATTATCAGTACCACTGTACAATTATCAGTACGACGGTACAATTATCAGTACCACGCTACAATTATCAGTACGACGGTACAATTATCAGTACCACGGTACAATTATCAGTACGACGGTACAATTATCAGTACCACGCTACAGTTATCAGTACGACGGTACAATTATCAGTACCATGGTACAATTATCAGTGCCACGCTACAATTATCAGTACGACGGTACAATTATCAGTACCACGCTACAATTATCAGTACGACGGTACAATTATCAGTACCACAGTACAATTATCAGTACCACGGTACAATTATCAGTACCACGGTACAATTATCAGTACCACGGTACAATTATCAGTACGACGGTACAATTATCAGTACCACGCTACAATTATCAGTACCACGGTACAATTATCAGTACCACGGTACAATTATCAGTACCACGGTACAATTATCAGTACCACGCTACAATTATCAGTACCACGCTACAATTATCAGTACCACGGTACAATTACCAGTACCACGGTACAATTATCAGTACCACGGTACAATTATCAGTACCACGGTACAATTATCAGTACGACGGTACAATTATCAGTACCACGCTACAATTATCAGTACCACGGTACAATTATCAGTACCACGCTACAATTATTAGTACGACCATACAATTATCAGTACCACGGCACAATTATCAGTACCACGGTACATTTATCAGTACCACGGTACAATTATCAGTACCACGGTACAATTATCAGTACCACGGCACAATTATCAGTACGACGGTACAATTATCAGTACGACGGTACAATTATCAGTACCACGGTACAATTATCAGTACGACGGTACAATTATCAGTACCACGGTACAATTATCAGTACCACGGTACAATTATCAGTACGATCGTACAATTATCAGTACCACGGCACAATTATCAGTACCACGGTACAATTATCAGTACGACCGTACAATTATCAGTACCACGGTACAATTATCAGTACGACCGTACAATTATCAGTACCACGGCACAATTATCAGTACCACGGTACAGTTATCAGTACCACGCTACAATTATCAGTACGACCGTACAATTATCAGTACCACGGCACAATTATCAGTACCACGGTACAATTATCAGTGCCACGGTACAAGTATCAGTACCACGGTACAATTATCAGTGCCACGGTACAATTATCAGTGCCACGGTACAATTATCAGTACCACGGCACAATTATCAGTACCGCGGTACAGTTATCAGTACGACGGTACAATTATCAGTACGACGGTACAATTATCAGTGCCACGGTACAATTATCAGTACCACGGTACAGTTATCAGTACGACGGTACAATTATCAGTGCCACGGTACAATTATCAGTGCCAGGGTACAATTATCAGTTTGACGGTACAATTATCAGTACCACGATACAATTATCAGTACCACGGTACAATTATCAGTGCCACGGTACAATTATCAGTGCCACGCTACAATTATCAGTACGACGGTACAATTATCAGTACCACGGTACAATTATCAGTGCCACGGTACATTTATCAGTGCCACGGTACAATTATCAGTGCCACGGTACATTTATCAGTGCGACGGTACAATTATCAGTACCACGGTACAATTATCAGTTCCATGGTACAATTATCAGTGCCACGGTACAATTATCAGTGCCACGCTACAATTATCAGTACGACGGTACAATTATCAGTACCACGCTACAATTATCAGTACGACGGTACAATTATCAGTACTACGGTACAATTATCAGTGCCACGGTACAATTATCAGTTCCACGGTACAATTATCAGTGCCACGGTACAATTATCAGTACCACGGTACAATTATCAGTACCACGGTACAATTATCAGTGCCACGGTACAATAATCAGTGCCACGATACAATTATCAGCGCCACGGTATAATTATCAGTGCCACGGTGCAATTATCAGTGCCACGGTACAATTATCAGTGCCACGGTACAATTATCAGTGCCACGGTACAATTATCAGTGCCACGGTACAATTATCAGTGCCACGGTACAATTATCAGTGCCACGGTACAATTATCAGTGCCACGGTACAATTATCAGTGCCACGGTACAATTATCAGTGCCACGGTACAATTATCAGTGCCACGGCACAATTATCAGTGCCACGGTACAATTATCAGTGCCACGGTATAACAATCAGTGCCACAGTACAATTATCAGTGCCACGTTACAATTATCAGTGCCACGGTACAATTATCAGTGTCACGGCACAATTATCAGTGCCATGGTACAATTATGAGTGCCACAGTACAATAATCAGTGCCACGGTACAATTATCAGTGCCACGGTGCAATTATCAGTACCACGGTACAATTATCAGTGCCCCGGTACAATAATCAGTGCCGCGGTACAATTATCCGTGCCACGGTACAATTATCAGTGCCACGGTACAATTATCAGTGCCACGGTACAATTATCAGTGCCACGGTACAATTATCAGTGCCACTGTACAGTTATCAGTGCCACGGTACAATAATCAGTGCCGCGGTACAATTATCAGTGCCACGGTACAGTTATCAGTGCCACGGTACAATTATCAGTGCCCCGGTACAATAATCAGTGCCGCGGTACAATTATCCGTGCCACGGTACAATTATCAGTGCCACGGTACAATTATCAGTGCCACGGTACAATTATCAGTGCCACGGTACAATTATCAGTGCCACTGTACAATTATCAGTGCCACGGTACAATAATCAGTGCCGCGGTACAATTATCAGTGCCACGGTACAGTTATCAGTGCCACGGTACAATTATCAGTACCACTGTACAATTATCAGTGCCACGGTACAATTATCAGTACCACTGTACAATTATCAGTGCCACGGTACAATTATCAGTGCCACGGTACAATTATCAGTACCACTGTACAATTATCAGTACCACTGTACAATTATCAGTGCCACGGTACAATTATCAGTACCACTGTACAATTATCAGTGCCACGGAACAATTATCAGTGCCACTGTACAATTATCAGTACCACTGTACAATTATCAGTGCCACGGTACAATGATCAGTACCACTGTACAATTATCAGTGCCACGGTACAATTATCAGTACCACTGTACAATTATCAGTGCCACTACAATTATCAGTGCCACTACAATTATCAGTGCCACTACAATTATCAGTGCCACTACAATTATCAGTGCCATCATTATATATTCTTTACCGGAAAGGTCAAAGGTCGAGAGGTCATGTGACTGCCATTTCCTCCGACTTGTTTTCGTATATTTCCGTAACGATCAACTAGATTGGTTTTGTTTACTTTTTTGTGAGCGAAATATTAGAAAAATGAACGATCATTTAAGGAAAAATTCCGTTTCTTTTCTGTTTTCTTTTCTGAGTATTTTTTAAGGCAATCAAATTTGTTTTTACAACACTTGTTTAATTAAGTAATTCTGTCTTTGTTTAAGACAGCTTAGTGTTTGCTTAATTGTAATTCTGTCTTTGTTTAAAAGAGCTTGGTGTTTGTTTAAGTAATTCTGTTTTTTTAAGACAGTTTAGTGTTTAAGTAACTTGCTGACGGGTTACCACACCAGTGTCTTATGTGCAAACTAATACATATTTCTTCCCATCATTCACTTGCATAGCACTCTCATATTCACTCATTTTCTTATAATATCACCTTCCAAGCATTCATTTTCACTCATTTTCACATAATGTCACCTGCGAAGCACTCGTTTTCGCTCATTTTCTTTAAATATTACTCCATATATTTATATGATAGTCACATCACGTACACTCATTAACTAGCCACACAGGTACACTCATCAACTAGCCACACAGGTACACTCATCAACTAGCCACACAGGTACACTCATCAACTAGCCACACAGGTACACTCATCAACTAGCCACACAGGTACACTCATCAACTAGCCACACAGGTACACTCATTAACTAGCCACACAGGTACACTCATCAACTAGCCACACAGGTACACTCATCAACTAGCCACACAGGTACACTCATTAACTAGCCACACAGGTACACTCATCAACTAGCCACACAGGTACACTCATCAACTAGCCACACAGGTACACTCATTAACTAGCCACACAGGTACACTCATTAACTAGCCACACAGGTACACTCATCAACTAGCCACACAGGTACACTCATTAACTAGCCACACAGGTACACTCATTAACTAGCCACACAGGTACACTCATTAACTAGCCACACAGGTACACTTATTAACTATCCACACAGGTACACTAATTAACTAGCCACACAGGTACACTTATTAACTAGCCACACAGGTACACTCATTAACTAGCCACACAGGTACACTTATTAACTATCCACACAGGTACACTAATTAACTAGCCACACAGGTACACTCATCAACTAGCCACACAGGTACACTATTAACTAGCCACACAGGTACACTCATTAACTAGCCACACAGGTACACTCATTAACTAGCCACACAAGTACACTCATTAACTAGCCACACAGGTACACTTATTAACTAGCCACACAGGTACACTCATTAACTAGCCACACAGGTACACTCATTAACTAGCCACACAGGTACACTCATTAACTAGCCACACAGGTTGTGGCATGCAAAGAGTACGTAACCTTTATTCGGCGCATGGACACACCCTCATTTACAGGCGATCTCCCCCAACCAGCGAACCAGGTTGCTAAGAGTTGGTGATGGGGCCCCATCGTTCAACTAGTGACCAAGTTCTAGCCAATAAGAAGGTGGGATTGGCAATCGCAGAGGTTATGTGGATACCGCTCTCCTGTCTGCCCTTGTCATTCCCATTCTAGAGCTGGTTGAAGCACGGTCTGCTATCTTGTGGCTTCTATTTCTGCCTTGCTTACCGTGACGTGCACTATACTTATTACTGTACATAGTGTACATATTGCTGTTCTAAATTGGTGAAGGATAATATAAGTCTAAACTTTTTCTGCTGTGTTTCTTTTGCTCCCATTACACCTGGGATAACAGGCCTTTGAAATCCTAGGTTGTAATACAGGTACACTCATTAACTAGCCACACAGGTACACTCATCAACTAGCCACACAAGTACACTCATTAACTAGCCACACAGGTACACTCATCAACTAGCCACACAGGTACACTCATTAACTAGCCACACAGGTACACTCATCAACTAGCCACACAGGTACACTCATCAACTAGCCACACAGGTACACTCATCAACTAGCCACACAGGTACACTCATCAACTAGCCACACAGATACACTCATCAACTAGCCACACAGGTACACTCATCAACTAGCCACACAGATACACTCATCAACTAGCCACACATGTACACTCATCAACTAGCCACACAGGTGCACTCATCAACTATCCACACAAGTACACTCATCAACTAGCCACACAGGTACACTCATCAACTAGCCACACAAGTACACTCATCAACTAGCCACACAGGTACACTCATCAACTAGCCACACAGGTACACTCATCAACTAGCCACACGTGTACATTCATCAACTAGCCACACAGGTACACTCATCAACTAGCCACACAAGTACACTCATCAACTAGCCACACAGGTACACTCATCAACTAGCCACACAGGTACACTCATCAACTAGCCACACAGGTACACTCATCAACTAGCCACACAGGTACACTCATTAACTAGCCACACAGGTACACTCATTAACTAGCCACACAGGTACACTCATTAACTAGCCACACAGGTACACTCATTAACTAGCCACACAGGTACACTCATTAACTAGCCACACAGGTACACTCATTAACTAGCCACACAGGTACACTTATTAACTAGCCACACAGGTACACTCATTAACTAGCCACACAGGTACACTCATTAACTAGCCACACAGGTACACTCATTAACTAGCCACACAGGTACACTCATTAACTAGCCACACAGGTACACTCATTAACTAGCCACACAGGTGCACTCATTAACTAGCCACACAGGTACACTCATTAACTAGCCACACAGGTACACTTATTAACTATCCACACAGGTACACTAATTAACTAGCCACACAGGTACACTTATTAACTAGCCACACATTTACACTCATTAACTAGCCACACAGGTACACTCATTAACTAGCCACACAGGTACACTCATTAACTAGCCACACAAGTACACTCATTAACTAGCCACACAGGTACACTTATTAACTAACCACACAGGTACACTCATTAACTAGCCACACAGGTACACTCATTAACTAGCCACACAGGTACACTCATTAACTAGCCACACAGGTACACTCATTAACTAGCCACACAAGTACACTCATTAACTAGCCACACAGGTACACTTATTAACTAACCACACAGGTACACTCATTAACTAGCCACACAGGTACACTCATTAACTAGCCACACAGGTACACTCATTAACTAGCCACACAGGTACACTCATCAACTAGCCACACAGGTACACTCATCAACTAGCCACATAGGTACACTCATCAACTAGCCACACAAGTACACTCATTAACTAGCCACACAGGTACACTCATCAACTAGCCACACAGGTACACTCATCAACTAGCCACACATGTACACTCATCAACTAGCCACACAGGTACACTCATCAACTAGCCACACAAGTACACTCATCAACTAGCCACACAGGTACACTCATCAACTAGCCACACAGGTACATTCATCAACTAGCCACACAAGTACACTCATCAACTAGCCATACAGGTGCACTCATCAACTAGCCACACAGGTACACTCCTCAACTAGCCACACAGATACACTCATTAACTAGCTACACAGGTACACTTATTAACTAGCCACACAGGTACACTCATTAACTAACACACAGGTACACTCATCAACTAGCTACGCAGGTACACTCATCAAGTAGCTACAAAGGTACACTCATCAACTAGCCATACAGGTACACTCATTAACTAACACACAGGTACACTCACCAACTAGCTATATAGGTACACTCATCAACTAGCTACAAAGGTACACTCATCAACTACCTAGACAGGTACACTCATCAACTAGTCTACAGAGGTACACTCATCAACTACCTACACAGGTACACTCATCAACTAGCACAGGTACACTCATCAACTACCTACACAGGTACACTCATCAACTAGCACAGGTAAACTCATTAACTAGCCACACAGGTACACTCATTAACTAGCTACACAGGTACACTCATTAATTAACCACACAGGTACACTCATCAGCTAGCCACACAGGTACATTCATTAACTAGCCACACCAGGCAGTCAAAAAATCTTTCAAACTACGGCTGGAATTTCTGGTTATTGACAAAAGTGAGTCACCTTGGCTTGCTCTCCGCCCGTAATGACATTTTTAACGATGTTCGAATTTCAATTTTTTTTTCTTCTTGCAACGGTTTGTATATTTTTTTTTCAGAGAATATTTTGTTTATAATTTCGCGACAGTTGTAGAAATAATTTACTGTGTAGCTGAATTATATATTTTTTCACACACACACACACACACACACACACACACACACACACACACACACACACACACACACACACACACACACACACACACACACACACACACATACGCACACGCACACGCACGCACACGCACACACACACACACACACACACACACACACACACACACACACACACACACACACACACACATTGACAACAATTTGAACGAGCTTTGTTGTGACGATGGGAAAAGAGGTTTGTAAAGACCAGCGATGAGGAGGTCGCCGTTGGTGGCCTATCTTTTAACATATCTGGGTCCAGTGTGTCACCGGTCTGAAACTCACGTGAAATTTCCTGTTAGCCTGATATGTAGCACAGTGAGCCAGGAAATTCATACCACCAGTTCAGTCCTCTGTTTTTATATTTGTGGAACGCAGTTCATGCAGTAACTAATAGTCATCATTGCAAATAAATGTTTACGTATTTTCTTATATATATATATATATATATATATATATATATATATATATTATATATATATATATATATATTATATATATATATATATATTCTTCTTCTTTCAACGTACCAGCCGTATCCCACTGAGGTGGGGTGGCCCAAAAGAAAAAACTGAAGTTTCTCCTTTTAAATTTAGTAATATATACAGGAGAAGGGGTTACTAGCCCCTTGCTCCCGGCATTTTAGTCGCCTCTTACGACACGCATGGCTTACAGAGGAAGAATTCTGTTCCACTTCCCCATGGAGATAAGAGGAAATAAACAAGAACAAGAATTAGAAAGAAAATAGAAGAAAACCCAGAGGGGTGTGTATATATATGCTTGTACATGTATGTGTAGTGTGACCTAAGTGTAAGTAGAAGTAGCAAGACTTACCTGTAATCTTGCATATTTATGAGACAGACAAAAGACACCAGCAATCCTACCATCATGTAAAACAATTACAGGCTTTCGTTTTACACTCACTTGGCAGGACGGTAGTACCTCCCTGGGCGGTTGCTGTCTACCAACCTACTACCTACATATATATATATATATATATATATATATATATATATATATATATATATATATATATATATATATATATATATGTGTGTGTGTGTGTGTGTGTGCTTATTCACTATTATTAAATGTACACAATTCTTAGAGATGGGAGGGATTGGAAGGGGCGACCCGACAGTCCTAAGATTAGCAGTCCGTAACACTACCATTGGGGCTACAGTTCATGATCCTCTGAACTATAACAAGAGTTAGAGATGTCCACTGGTTGTTAGTTGACTCTCGTTTCCTCATAGAAAAACTTGTAACTTTTCCACAGTGTAAGAGTCACTAACCTTCCCTGGGAACGCAGGTTCCAACTTGTGGATCCCTTACGACCCTCTTTAATCAGAGTGGTGGTACGACCTCTGGTATCTTGATATAAACAACCCCAGGAATGGCCTTGATGTACACAGCGGCGCGTGTTTACAGCTTCCGAAATAACTTTTGACACGAAATTGTGTTTAAGTGAGCCAAGGCTTCTGGTATTTTTAAGCAAATCAAAGAGTCTTGCTTAAGAAGGTTAAGCCCAGTGTATTGGAGGAAGGTATTGACTTTGTAGTTTGTGCGTCGCCGAGGTGTGGTCATGCAATGATTCATGACGTATGTGTATGAATGTGAGGTACGGCCGGAGGAGAATCATCAAAAGACCTTCCGGGACTTACCTAGATGTTATTGGAGCCCCGGGACTGGCCTTGGGGGCCATTTAAATGTAGTTAGGGACCCCTCGACTACAGTCAGAATATTCTGTACAGGTGGTAGAGACAGAGGCTGTAAACTTCAGACAAGGAAGATGAATTAGGAATAACCATAGCGCCAAGCATATCACCAGAGACGCACATTAGCCGAATTCCCTGATCGGCGTATGTTTGTCTGCCATACATTCACTTCAACAAAGACACTCACCATAAATGTGACGTAGATCAGAAATATTATATACAACAGTACACAGAACCACCATTGAACCTTCACACAAACATGAACACCTGAAGTGAAAACTTGAGTGAAATGCATGGAGGAAGACTGGAAGTAAAGCCGCAAGCATGGCTGCCCATGTGGAAACCATAACAGCTAAGTGGAACTCCAGTCTGTCAGTCAGTCAATCAGGTTAAGTGTAGCAAGCTAAGCCACCATCTGAACACTGCTCAACCCCTGTAAATACGACTTGGTGATCACACACACACACACACATACAACAGGCCTAGTGTCTAATCGACATGTGCCTAGGACCAAATGGTAACTAACAAACACACACACACACACACACACACACACACACACACACACACACACACACACACACACACACACACACACACACACACACATACACACACACACTAATGAATTCAAATTCCCCCAGCAGCATTTTATCACAAGGTTGGAAACATAGCGGGCGCACCACGCGGTGTTAAATTACATTTAGCTGCTAGTGGAACACACTGTGTACACGGGATATGCATCATATAGTGTGTTTACTTAGAGGACGGAGGAGCGAGCCTTCACTACTAACGGTGAATGACCCACTCTACATCACTGCTTCATACACTATATATATATATATATATATATATATATATATATATATATATATATATCTATATATATATATATATATCTCTATATATAGGTGTGTGTGTGTGTTGAGATTTTTTTGGGCCTTACCAGCTAAGATATAATTATATATAATGAACACTTAGCTGATAAATGACAGCAAATCGTCTACACAGCCGCCCCTGCAGACGAGGTCTAGAAGCTGTCGAAACCATTACAACAGTGGGCTGTCAAGAGATACAATTTGTAAGTATAAATTACCCCTAGGGGGTGTTATGTCAGCATATTTCATTCGATGATGGCTGACGAATACTTACTTGTTTGGACTCAAAAGTCCACACCTTACTGCCGATTATAGGTTGATTACAAACTCCTTGTGACTCAAGAATTGCGCAATCCCCCGATCTACAAGAAATTCGTGACATACCTTGCTCTTTGTAACGTGAGCTATGGTGTTCTCAACACCTTCGACAGATATCGGTGACTTGATAGAAGCTGAAGTGTCCTTGGATGTCCACGTCTTCCATTGTCTAGGAAACGCACACTGGTACACTATGTTCAACAAGATTCGTCTTTATTGTTCACAATGTATCACAAGAGAAGCTGATCACACTTCTCTAAGTGTTTGTGTTAGAGACACTTTGTTCACACTAATGCACAGATCAGTGTCCTTTGCTGGTTATCCTGGCGTCAGTGTGACTCTCTCTAGAGTCAAAAGTAATCTGGCGTCGTCACACCGCTCCATGCCGTCACTGCCCTAATACACAAAAAAAACGCTGACCTAGTACCTTGCATCCTTGTCACCTCCTCGATGAAGCAAAGCAGAATGTTTGTTTCTTGCTGTCTTAATCATAAACAACAATGTACACTATCTTTACTATGGTAATAAAGTGGGAGCAGGATTTTCCTTAATTGTCCTGCTAAGTAAGAGATGTACTGTCTCTTATAAAAATACACGTTGCAACACCGCTGCAAGGAGCAGAGGTCATTTGACTCCGTGTCATAGCATCTGTGATCAATTACTCACTCTAGCAGTAAACAAGACGCTCGCCCCTTCTGAGAGGGCTTGGCCCCTAAGGGCTGAAAGGGGCTGAAGGGGGCTGAAGGGCTGAA
>NC_091314.1:25091096-25133596 GCF_038502225.1 Cherax quadricarinatus
ACACTCCCACTCCATCACACGACACTTCCACTCCATCACATGACACTTCCACTCCACATGACACTTCCATTCCATCAGATGATACCTCCATTCCATCACATGACACTTCCAGTCCATCGCATGACACTTTCACTCCGTCACACGATGCTCCACTCATCAGATGACACTTTCACTCCGTCACACGATGCTTCCACTCCATCACATGACACTTCCACTCTTCAGATGACACTTCCACTTCATCAGTTGACACTTCCACTCCATCACACGACACTTCCACTCCATCACATGACACTTCCACTCTTCACATGACACTTCTACTCATCAGATGACACTTTCACTCCGTCACACGATGCTTCCACTCCATCACATGACACTCCCTGTTGAAATGCATCATCCGTTGTATACATTTGATGAGGCTATCCACATTGGTTGTCTAGTATCTAGGTACCTTCTAACTGTTTGGTGAACCTGGGGAGCAGGTGTCAGATTTGCCGATACACCCCTCCTGCCCGGGGAGGGAGCCAGCACCTCGTTTGTGCCCAGACTGATCTATCTTCTGAGTTAATGGTTACGTGTGTGTGTGTGTATATATATATATATATATATATATATATATATATATATATATATATATATATATATATATATATATATATATATATATATATATATATATATATATATGTATATATATATATATGTATATATATATATATATATATATATATATATATATATATATATATATATATATATATATATATATATATTTATTATCACACTGGCCGATTCCCACCAAGGCAGGGTGGCCCGAAAAAGAAAAACTTTCACCATCATTCACTCCATCACTGTCTTGCCAGAAGGGTGCTTTACACTACAGTTTTTAAACTGCAACATTAACACCCCTCCTTCAGAGTGCAGGCACTGTACTTCCCATCTCCAGGACTCAAGTCCGGCCTGCTGGTTTCCCTGAACCCCTTCATAAATGTTACTTTGCTCACACTCCAACAGCACGTCAAGTATTAAAAACCATTTGTCTCCATTCACTCCTATCAAACACGCTCATGCATACCTGCTGGAAGTCCAAGCCCCTCGCACACAAAACCTCCTTTACCCCCTCTCTCCAACCTTTCCTAGGCCGACCCCTACCCCGCCTTCCTTCCACTACAGACTGATACACTCTTGAAGTCATTCTGTTTCGCTCCATTCTCTCTACATGTCCGAACCACCTCAACAGCCCTTCCTCAGCCCTCTGGACAACAGTTTTGGTAATCCCGCACCTCCTCCTAACTTCCAAACTACGAATTCTCTGCATTATATTCACACCACACATTGCCCTCAGACATGACATCTCCACTGCCTCCAGCCTTCTCCTCGCTGCAACATTCATCACCCATATAAGAGCGTTGGTAAAACTATACCCTCCTACATTCCCCTCTTTGCCTCCAAGGACAAAGTTCTTTGTCTCCACAGACTCCTAAGTGCACCTCTCACTCTTTTTCCCTCATCAATTCTATGATTCACCTCATCTTTCATAGACCCATCCGCTGACACGTTCACTCCCAAATATCTGAATACATTCACCTCCTCCATACTCTCTCCCTCCAATCTGATATTCAATCTTTCATCACCTAATCTTTTTGTTATCCTCATAACCTTACTCTTTCCTGTATTCACCTTTAATTTTCTTCTTTTGCACACCCTACCAAATTCATCCACCAATCTCTGCAACTTCTCTTCAGAATCTCCCAAGAGCACAGTGTCATCAGCAAAGAGCAGCTGTGACAACTCCCACTTTGTGTGTGATTCTTTATCTTTTAACTCCACGCCTCTTGTCAAGACCCTCGCATTTACTTCTCTTACAACCCCATCTATAAATATATTAAACAACCACGGTGACATCACACATCCTTGTCTAAGGCCTACTTTTACTGGGAAATAATTTCCCTCTTTCCTACATACTCTAACTTGAGCCTCACTATCCTCGTAAAAACTCTTCACTGCTTTCAGTAACCTACCTCCTACACCATACACTTGCAACATCTGCCACATTGCCCCCCTATCCACCCTGTCATACGCCTTTTCCAAATCCATAAATGCCACAAAGACCTCTTTAGCCTTATCTAAATACTGTTCACTTATATGTTTCACTGTAAACACCTGGTCCACACACCCCCTACCTTTCCTAAAGCCTTCTTGTTCATCTGCTATCGTATTCTCAGTCTTACTCTTAATTCTTTCAATAATAACTCTACCATACACTTTACCAGGTATACTCAACAGACTTATCCCCCTATAATTTTTGCACTCTCTTTTATCCCCTTTGCCTTTATACAAAGGAACTATGCATGCTCTCTGCCAATCCCTAGGTACCTTACCCTCTTCCATATATTTATTAAATAATAGCACCAACCACTCCAAAACTATATTCCCACCTGCTTTTAACATTTATGTCTTCATCCCATCAATCCCAGCTGCGTTTTCCCTTTTCATTTTACCCACTGCCCCATGCACTTCCCCCACACTCACAACTGGTTCTTCCTCACTCCTACAAGATGTTATTCCTCCTTGCCCTGTAAACGAAATCACAACTTCCCTAAATTCATCAACATTTAGCAATTCCTCAAAATATTTCCTCCATCTTCCCGATACCTCTGACTCTCCATTTAATAACTCTCCTCTCCTATTTGTAACTGTCAAATCCAATTGTTCCCTAGGTATTCTAAACTAATTAATCTCACTCCAAAACTTTTTCTTTTTTCAACAAAATTTGTTGATAACATCTCACCCACTCTCTCATTTGCTCTCTTTTTACATTGCTTCACCACTCTCTTAACCTCTCTCTTTTTCTCCATATACTCTTCCCTCCTTGCATCACTCCTACTTTGCAAAAACCTCTCATATGCTAACCTTTTCTCCCTTACTACTCTCTTTACATTATCATTCCACCAATCGCTCTTCTTCCCTCTCGCACCCACTTTCCTGTAACCACAAACTTCTGCTGAACACTCTAACACTACATTCTTAAACCTACCCCTTACATCTTCGACCCCACTGCCTATACTCTCACTAGCCCATCTGTCCTCCAATAGTTGTTTATATCTTACCCTGACTTCATCCTCTTTTAGTTTATACACCTTCACCTCTCTCTTAGTTGCTGCTTCTGTTTTCCTTTATCCCATCTACCTTTTACTCTCAGTGTAGCTACGGCCAAAAAGTGATCTGATATATCTGTGACCCCTCTATAAACATGTACATCCTGAAGTCTACTCAACAGTTTTATCTACCAGTACATAGTCCAACAAACTACTGTCATTACGCCCTACATCATATCGTGTATACTTATTTATCCTCTTTTTCTTAAAATATGTATTACCTATAACTAAACCTCTTTCTGTACAAAGTTCAATCAAAGGGCTCCCATTATCATTTACACCAGACACCCCAAACTTACCTACCACACCCTCTGTAAATGTTTCTCCTACTTTAGCATTTAGGTCCCTTACCACAATTACTCTCTCACTTAATTTAAAGGTTCCTATACATTCGCTTAACATCTCCCAAAATCTCTCTCTCTCCTTTACACTTCTTTCTTCTCCAGGTGCATTCACGCTTATTATGACCCAGGTTTCGCATCCAACCCTTATTTTAATCCACATAATCCTTGAATTTACACATTTATATTCCCTCTTCTCCTTCCATAACTGATCCTTCAACATTATTGCTACCCCTTCCTTAGCTCTAACTCTCTCAGATACTCCTGACTTAATCCCATTTATTTCTCCCCACTGAAACTCCCCTACCCACTTCAGCTTTGTTTCGCTTAGGGCCAGGACATCCAACTTCTTTGCATTCATAACATCAGCAATCATCTGTTTCTTGTCATCCGCACTACATCCACGCACATTCAAGCATCCCAGTTTTATAAAGTTTTTCTTCTTCTCTTTTTAAGTAAATGTGTACAGGGGAAGGGGTTACTAGCCCATTGCTCCCTGCATTTTAGTCGCCTCATACGAGACACATGACTTACGGAGGAAAGATGTATGTATGTATATATATACATGAGCATGCCTGTGTAGTGTGACCTAAGTGTAAGTAGAGGTAGCAAGATATACCTGTTATCCAGCGTGTTTATGAGACAGAAAAAGACACCAGCAATCCTACCATCATGTAAAACAGTTACAGGTTTCTGTTTCACAGACACCTGGCAGGACGGTAGTACCTCCCTGGGTGGTTGCTGTCTACCAACCTACTACCTATATATATATATATATATATATATATATATATATATATATATATATATATATATATATATATATATATATATATATATATATATGTGTGTGTGTGTGTGTGTGTGTGTGTGTGTGTGTGTGTGTGTGTGTGTGTGTGTGTGTGTGTGTGTGTGTGTGTGTGTATCACCCCCTGTTGGAAACTGCCATCAAAATTAATATTGTGTTATAAGTTTTATTTGGGGATGGGACGTAGAGTTTAAAATATACACTACCGTGGCACCCCCGTTGCACCCCTGTGCCACGGGGGTGCCACGGGGATGCCAGAATATCACAGGTGTGCCAGGGTGTCACGGGGATGCTGTTGGTGGTGCTTCTGTTTCAACAGTGTCATCAACAGACAGCAACAATGCCATCAACACAGACGACAACAACAATGCCATCAACAGACAGCAATAGTGTGTTCAACAGACAGCAACATTGTCATCATCAACAGATAGCAACAATGTCATCAACACAGATAGCAACAATGTCATCAGCACAGACAATAGTATCGTCAACAGACAGCAACAATGCCATCATCAACAGACAGCATCAATATCATCAACACAGACAACAACAGCGTCATCACCACAGACAACAACAGTGTCATCATCACAGACAGTAACAATTCTCATCATCAACAGATAGCAACAATGTCATCATCAACAGACAACATTAGTATCATCAACACAGACAGCAACAGCGTCGTTAGCACAAACAACAATAGTGTCATCATCACAGACAGCAACAGTTCTCATCATCAATAGACAACAACAATGTCTTCAACAGACAGCATCAATACCAACACAGACAGCAACAGCGTCATCAACATAGACAACAACAGTGTCATCAACAGACAGCAGCAGTGTCATCAGCAGATAGTAGCAATACCATCATCAACAGACAGCAACAATGCCGTCATCAACAGACAGCAACAGTGTCATCAGCAGATAGCAACAACAGTGTCATCAACAGACAGCAGCAGTGTCATCAGCAGATAGTAGCAATACCATCATCAACAGACAGCAACAATACTAACATCAACAGACAGCAAAAATGCCATACACCTGGCTCTGTTTGCTTTCCTGTGAACACCTGGCTCTGTTTGCTTTCCTGTGAACACCTGGCTCTGTTTGCTTTCCTGTGAACACCTGGCTCTGTTTGCTTTCCTGTGAACACCTGGCTCTGTTTGCTTTCCTGTGAACACCTGGCTCTGTTTGCTTTCCTGTGAACACCTGGCTCTGTTTGCTTTCCTGTGAACACCTGGCTCTGTTTGCTTTCCTGTGAACACCTGGCTCTGTTTGCTTTCCTGTGAACACCTGGCTCTGTTTGCTTTCCTGTGAACACCTGGCTCTGTTTGCTTTCCTGTGAACACCTGGCTCTGTTTGCTTTCCTGTGAACACCTGGCTCTGTTTGCTTTCCTGTGAACACCTGGCTCTGTTTGCTTTCCTGTGAACACCTGGCTCTGTTTGCTTTCCTGTGAACACCTGGCTCTGTTTGCTTTCCTGTGAACACCTGGCTCTGTTTGCTTTCCTGTGAACACCTGGCTCTGTTTGCTTTCCTGTGAACACCTGGCTCTGTTTGCTTTCCTGTGAACACCTGGCTCTGTTTGCTTTCCTGTGAACACCTGGCTCTGTTTGCTTTCCTGTGAACACCTGGCTCTGTTTGCTTTCCTGTGAACACCTGGCTCTGTTCGCTTTCCTGTGAACACCTGGCTCTGTTCGCCTTCCTGTGAACACCTGGCTCTGTTCACTTTCCTGTGAACACCTGGCTCTGTTCGCTTTCCTGTGAACACCTGGCTCTATTCACTTTCCTGTGAACACCTGGCTCTGTTCGCTTTCCTGTGAACACCTGGCTCTGTTCGCTTTCCTGTGAACACCTGGCTCTGTTCGCTTTCCTGTGAACACCTGGCTCTGTTTGCTTTCCTGTGAACACCTGGCTCTGTTCGCTTTCTTGTGAACACCTGGCTCTGTTCGCTTTCCTGTGAACACCTGGCTCTGTTCGCTTTCCTGTGAACTCCTGGCTCTGTTCGCTTTCCTGTGAACACCTGGCTCTGTTCACTTTCCTGTGAACACCTGGCTCTGTTCGCTTTCCTGTGAACACCTGGCTCTGTTCGCTTTCCTGTGAACACCTGGCTCTGTTCGCTTTCCTGTGAACACCTGGCTCTGTTCGCTTTCTTGTGAACACCTGGCTCTGTTCGCTTTCTTGTGAACACCTGGCTCTGTTCGCTTTCTTGTGAACACCTGGCTCTGTTCGCTTTCCTGTGAACACCTGGCTCTGTTCGCTTTCCTGTGAACACCTGGCTCTGTTCGCTTTCCTGTGAACACCTGGCTCTGTTCGCTTTCCTGTGAACACCTGGCTCTGTTCGCTTTCCTGTGAACACCTGGCTCTGTTCGCTTTCTTGTGAACACCTGGCTCTGTTCGCTTTCTTGTGAACACCTAGCTCTGTTCGCTTTCCTGTGAACACCTGGCTCGGTTCGCTTTCCTCTGAACACCTGGCTCTGTTCGCTTTCCTGTGAACACCTGGCTCTGTTCGCTTTCCTGTGAACACCTGGTTCTGATCGCTTTCCTGTGAACACCTGGCTCTGTTCGCTTTCCTGTGAACACCTGGCTCTGTTCGCTTTCCTGTGAACACCTGGCTCTGTTCACTTTCCTGTGAACACCTGGCTCTGTTCGCTATTGTGTGAACACCTGGCTCTGTTCGCTTTCCTGTGAACACCTGGCTCTGTTCGCTTTCCTGTGAACACCTGGCTCTGTTCGCTATTCTGTGAACACCTGGCTCTGTTCGCTTTACTGTGAACACCTGGCTCTGTTCGCTTTCCTGTGAACACCTGGCTCTGTTCGCTTTCCTGTGAACACCTGGCTCTGTTCGCTTTCCTGTGAACATCTGGCTCTGTTCGCTTTCTTGTGAACACCTGGCTCTGTTCGCTTTCCTGTGAACACCTGGCTCTGTTCGCTTTCTTGTGAACACCTTGCTTTGTTCGCTTTCTTGTGAACACCTGGCTCTGTTTGCTTTCTTGTGAACACCTGGCTCTGTTCGCTTTCTTGTGAACACCTGGCTCTGTTCGCTTTCCTGTGAACACCTGACTCTGTTCGCTTTCCTGTGAACACCTGGCTCTGTTCGCTTTCTTGTGAACACCTGGCTCTGTTCGCTTTCTTGTGAACACCTGGCTCTGTTCGCTTTCCTGTGAACACCTGGCTCTGTTCGCTTTCTTGTGAACACCTGGCTCTGTTCGCTTTCCTGTGAACACCTGGCTCTGTTCGCTTTCCTGTGAACACCTGCCTCTGTTCGATTTCCTGTGAACACCTGGCTCTGTTCGATTTCCTGTGAACACCTGGCTCTGTTCGCTTTCCTGTGAACACCTGCCTCTGTTCGCTTTCTTGTGAACACCTGGCTCTGTTCGCTTTCTTGTGAACACCTGGCTCTGTTCGCTTTCCTGTGAACACCTGGCTCTGTTCGCTTTCTTGTGAACACCTGGCTCTGTTCGCTTTCCTGTGAACACCTGGCTCTGTTCGCTTTCCTGTGAACACCTGCCTCTGTTCGATTTCCTGTGAACACCTGCCTCTGTTCGATTTCCTGTGAACACCTGGCTCTGTTCGCTTTCCTGTGAACACTTGGCTCTGTTCGCTTTCCTGTGAACACCTGCCTCTGTTCGCTTTCCTGTGAACACCTGGCTCTGTTCGCTTTCCTGTGAACACCTGGCTCTGCTCGCTTTCCTGTGAACACCTGCCTCTGTTCGCTTTCTTGTGAACACCTGGCTCTGTTCGCTTTCCTGTGAACACCTGGCTCTGTTCGCTTTCTCGTGAACACCTGGCTTTGTTTGCTTTCTTGTGAACACCTGGCTCTGTTCGCTTTCCTGTGAACACCTGCCTCTGTTCGCTTTCCTGTGAACACCTGGTTCTGATCGCTTTCCTGTGAACACCTGGCTCTGTTCGCTTTCCTGTGAACACCTGGCTCTGTTCGCTTTCCTGTGAACACCTGGCTCTGTTCACTTTCCTGTGAACACCTGGCTCTGTTCGCTATTGTGTGAACACCTGGCTCTGTTCGCTTTCCTGTGAACACCTGGCTCTGTTCGCTTTCCTGTGAACACCTGGCTCTGTTCGCTATTCTGTGAACACCTGGCTCTGTTCGCTTTACTGTGAACACCTGGCTCTGTTCGCTTTCCTGTGAACACCTGGCTCTGTTCGCTTTCCTGTGAACACCTGGCTCTGTTCGCTTTCCTGTGAACATCTGGCTCTGTTCGCTTTCTTGTGAACACCTGGCTCTGTTCGCTTTCCTGTGAACACCTGGCTCTGTTCGCTTTCTTGTGAACACCTTGCTTTGTTCGCTTTCTTGTGAACACCTGGCTCTGTTTGCTTTCTTGTGAACACCTGGCTCTGTTCGCTTTCTTGTGAACACCTGGCTCTGTTCGCTTTCCTGTGAACACCTGACTCTGTTCGCTTTCCTGTGAACACCTGGCTCTGTTCGCTTTCTTGTGAACACCTGGCTCTGTTCGCTTTCTTGTGAACACCTGGCTCTGTTCGCTTTCCTGTGAACACCTGGCTCTGTTCGCTTTCTTGTGAACACCTGGCTCTGTTCGCTTTCCTGTGAACACCTGGCTCTGTTCGCTTTCCTGTGAACACCTGCCTCTGTTCGATTTCCTGTGAACACCTGGCTCTGTTCGATTTCCTGTGAACACCTGGCTCTGTTCGCTTTCCTGTGAACACCTGCCTCTGTTCGCTTTCTTGTGAACACCTGGCTCTGTTCGCTTTCTTGTGAACACCTGGCTCTGTTCGCTTTCCTGTGAACACCTGGCTCTGTTCGCTTTCTTGTGAACACCTGGCTCTGTTCGCTTTCCTGTGAACACCTGGCTCTGTTCGCTTTCCTGTGAACACCTGCCTCTGTTCGATTTCCTGTGAACACCTGCCTCTGTTCGATTTCCTGTGAACACCTGGCTCTGTTCGCTTTCCTGTGAACACTTGGCTCTGTTCGCTTTCCTGTGAACACCTGCCTCTGTTCGCTTTCCTGTGAACACCTGGCTCTGTTCGCTTTCCTGTGAACACCTGGCTCTGCTCGCTTTCCTGTGAACACCTGCCTCTGTTCGCTTTCTTGTGAACACCTGGCTCTGTTCGCTTTCCTGTGAACACCTGGCTCTGTTCGCTTTCTCGTGAACACCTGGCTTTGTTTGCTTTCTTGTGAACACCTGGCTCTGTTCGCTTTCTTGTGAACACCTGGCTCTGTTCGCTTTCTTGTGAACACCTGGCTCTGTTCGCTTTCCTGTGAACTCCTGGCTCTGTTCGCTTTCCTGCGAACACCTGGCTCTGTTCGCTTTCCTGTGAACTCCTGGCTCTGTTCGCTTTCCTGTGAACTCCTGGCTCCGTTCACTCTTCTGTGAACACCTGTATCCGTTCCCTCTTCTGTGAACACCTGGCTCCGTTCACTCAATGAACTCCTGGCTCCGTTCGCTCCTCCTCCCCCTGGTTCTGTTCATTCTACTGTGAACACCTGGATCTGTTCACTATGAACTCTTGGCTTCTTTCACCTTCCTGTGATCACTTATCTGCGTGTAGTGCTGGGTGGGGTGTGTGGGTTAGGATGGGTCGTGGGTTAGCAGGAGAGATGAGCAGACTATTTAGCAGAGAACCCACACTCTCTAATTGAACCTGACATTATGGCGACTTTGATCTCAACCTTTCCTCCTCCTCCTCCTCCTCCTCCTCCTCCTCTTCCCTTACGTCTTCATGTCAACCTCCCCATGTCAACCTGTCCATGTCAACCTCTCCATGTCAGCTTCACCTCGTGAACCTCTCCTGCTCCAGCAGATTGCCTTGCTTACATCCATTCAGTTGCTGCAACGAATCAAGTATTAGCCAGACTGTCTGGACGTTGTGCTGACCGAGTGATGATCAGTCATTAACTCTGATGTTGAAGAACATCAAATAACCCTCACATGGGAGAGAGAAACTTACGACGACGTTTCGGTCCGACTTGGACCATTCACAAAGCCACACTAACACAAGAAATAGGTTAAATAGGTTCGTTAGGAAATAGGTCAAGCGTTGCCTGACGCGGGTTTTAGTCATATGATGACACGCAGCTGGATCTTTTAGTCATGTGACCGAGGCCTTCCGCTGGCTTACCGATCCACCCCTTTAAAAATAGTGGTTAATATATAACTAGCGAAAACAAGAGAGAGAGGGAGTCATATAGGCGAGGGCAGACAGGGACGGGAATAAGAGAGGAAGAATAAGAATTAGTGGTAACAGAAGAAGCATCAGTAGAAGTAATTATGGTAGTGTCCGTCTCTAATTATTGGTGGTGTATGTCAGTGACCTGTCGGGGACACTGAAAAATATCGATGTTTATAGGAAAATGACATAAACACACACCTGTGAGAATGTCTGGATTAAAGTGATGTAAATATTGATCAGTTTAAATGTTTGAAGTGACATAAATATTGGACAATATCAGTGTTTGAAGTGACATAAATATTGGACAATATCAGTGTTTAAAGTGACATAAATATTGGACAATATCAGTGTTTGAAGTGACATAAATATTGGACAATATCAGTGTTTGAAGTGACATAAATATTGGACAATATCAGTGTTTAAAGTGACATAAACACTGATCAGTATAAAGTTAAAAGGAACTTAGAAATATGAAACAGTTAGAGAGAGAGAGAGAGAGAGAGAGAGAGAGAGAGAGAGAGAGAGAGAGAGAGAGAGAGAGAGAGAGAGAGAGAGAGAGAGTTGCATATTTTGGGCTCAGTTTGAGTCCC
The DNA here is from genome assembly GCF_038502225.1 of Cherax quadricarinatus. Lineage (NCBI taxonomy): Eukaryota > Metazoa > Arthropoda > Malacostraca > Decapoda > Parastacidae > Cherax > Cherax quadricarinatus. The sequence continues at coordinate 25,102,135 of NC_091314.1, forward strand.
TCTTCAGCAGATTCTCTTTGTGACACAAGGAAACGGAGTCACTCTTTCCCTCGGATCAAACCTGATCACTTACCATTCCCAAGCTCTGTATAACCACTATATAACTGTAATAATCTACACACATGATTATCATAATCCACCCATAACTAATAATCTACACCTGACTATAATAATCTACACATGACAATAATAATCTACACATGACTATAATAATCTACACATGACAATAATCTACACATGACTATAATAATCTACACATGACAATAATAATCTACACATGACAATAATCTACACATGACTATAATAATCTACACATGACAATAATAATCTACACATGACAATAATCTACACATGACAATAATAATCTACACATGACAATAATCTACACATGACAATAATAATCTACACATGACAATAATCTACACATGACAATAATAATCTACACATGACAATAATAATCTACACATGACAATAATAATCTACACATGACAATAATAATCTACACATGACAATAATAATCTACACATGACAATAATCTACACATGACTATAATAATCTACACATGACAATAATAATCTACACAATAATAATCTACACATGACAATAATAATCTACACATGACAATAATAATCTACACATGACAATAATCTACACATGACTATAATAATCTACACATGACAATAATAATCTACACATGACTATAATAATCTACACATGACAATAATAATCTACACATGACTATAATAATCTACACATGACAATAATAATCTACACATGACAATAATAATCTACACATGACTATAATAATCTACACATGACAATAATAATCTACACATGACAATAATAATCTACACATGACAATAATAATCTACACATGACTATAATAATCTACACATGACAATAATAATATACACATGACAATAATAATCTACACATGACAATAATAATCTACACATGACAATAATAATCTACACATGACAATAATCTACACATGACTATAATAATCTACACATGACAATAATAATCTACACATGACAATAATCTACACATGACAATAATAATCTACACATGACAATAATCTACACATGACAATAATAATCTACACATGACAATAATCTACACATGACTATAATAATCTACACATGACAATAATAATCTACACTTGACAATAATCTACACGATGACAATAATAATCTACACATGACAATAATCTACACATGACTATAATAATCTACACATGACAATAATAATCTACACATGACAATAATAATCTACACATGACAATAATCTACACATGACTATAATAATCTACACATGACAATAATAATCTACACATGACAATAATAATCTACACATGACAATAATCTACACATGACTATAATAATCTACACATGGACAATAATAATCTACACATGACAATAATCTACACATGACTATAATAATCTACACATGACAATAATAATCTTACACATGACAATAATCTACACATGACAATAATAATCTACACATGACAATAATCTACACATGACAATAATAATCTACACATGACAATAATCTACACATGACTATAATAATCTACACATGACAATAATAATCTACACATGACAATAATCTACACATGACAATAATAATCTACACATGACAATAATCTACACATGACTATAATAATCTACACATGACAATAATAATCTACACATGACAATAATCTACACATGACAATAATAATCTACACATGACAATAATCTACACATGACTATAATAATCTACACATGACAATAATAATCTACACATGACAATAATCTACACATGACAATAATAATCTACACATGACAATAATCTACACATGACAATAATAATCTACACATGACAATAATCTACACATGACTATAATAATCTACACATGACAATAATAATCTACACATGACAATAATCTACACATGACAATAATAATCTACACATGACAATAATCTACACATGACTATAATAATCTACACATGACAATAATAATCTACACATGACAATAATAATCTACACATGACAATAATCTACACATGACTATAATAATCTACACATGACAATAATAATCTACACATGACAATAATCTACACATGACTATAATAATCTACACATGACAATAATAATCTACACATATAATAATCTACACATGACAATAATAATCTACACATGACAATAATCTACACATGACAATAATAATCTACACATGACAATAATCTACACATGACACATAATAATCTACACATGACAATAATCTACACATGACTATGACAATAATCTACACATGACAATAATAATCTACACATGACAATAATCTACACATGACAATAATAATCTACACATGACAATAATCTACACATGACTATAATAATCTACACATGACAATAATAATCTACACATGACAATAATCTACACATGACAATAATAATCTACACATGACAATAATCTACACATGACTATAATAATCTACACATGACAATAATAATCTACACATGACAATAATCTACACATGACAATAATAATCTACACATGACAATAATCTACACATGACAATAATAATCTACACATGACAATAATCTACACATGACTATAATAATCTACACATGACAATAATAATCTACACATGACAATAATCTACACATGACAATAATAATCTACACATGACAATAATCTACACATGACTATAATAATCTACACATGACAATAATAATCTACACATGACAATAATAATCTACACATGACAATAATCTACACATGACTATAATAATCTACACATGACAATAATAATCTACACATGACAATAATAATCTACACATGACAATAATCTACACATGACTATAATAATCTACACATGACAATAATAATCTACACATGACAATAATCTACACATGACTATAATAATCTACACATGACAATAATAATCTACACATGACAATAATCTACACATGACAATAATAATCTACACATGACAATAATCTACACATGACAATAATAATCTACACATGACAATAATCTACACATGACTATAATAATCTACACATGACAATAATAATCTACACATGACAATAATCTACACATGACAATAATAATCTACACATGACAATAATCTACACATGACTATAATAATCTACACATGACAATAATAATCTACACATGACAATAATCTACACATGACAATAATAATCTACACATGACAATAATCTACACATGACTATAATAATCTACACATGACAATAATAATCTACACATGACAATAATCTACACATGACAATAATAATCTACACATGACAATAATCTACACATGACAATAATAATCTACACATGACAATAATCTACACATGACTATAATAATCTACACATGACAATAATAATCTACACATGACAATAATCTACACATGACAATAATAATCTACACATGACAATAATCTACACATGACTATAATAATCTACACATGACAATAATAATCTACACATGACTATAATAATCTACACATGACAATAATCTACACATGACTATAATAATCTACACATGACAATAATAATCTACAATAATAATCTACACATGACAATAATCTACACATGACAATAATAATCTACACATGACAATAATCTACACATGACTATAATAATCTACACATGACAATAATAATCTACACATGACAATAATCTACACATGACAATAATAATCTACACATGACAATAATCTACACATGACAATAATAATCTACACATGACAATAATAATCTACACATGACAATAATATTCTAAACATGACACATGACAATAATCTACACATGACAATAATAATCTACACATGACAATAATCTACACATGACAATAATAATCTACACATGACAATAATAATCTACACATGACAATAATAATCTACACATGACAATAATAATCTACACATGACAATAATAATCTACACATGACAATAATCTACACATGACTATAATAATCTACACATGACAATAATAATCTACACATGACAATAATAATCTACACATGACAATAATCTACACATGACTATAATAATCTACACATGACAATAATAATCTACACATGACAATAATCTACACATGACAATAATAATCTACACATGACAATAATCTACACATGACAATAATAATCTACACATGACAATAATCTACACATGACTACACATGACAATAATCTACACATGACAATAATAATCTACACATGACAATAATAATCTACACATGACAATAATAATCTACACATGACAATAATAATCTACACATGACAATAATCTACACATGACTATAATAATCTACACATGACAATAATAATCTACACATGACAATAATATACACATGACTATAATAATCTACACATGACAATAATAATCTACACATGACAATAATAATCTACACATGACAATAATCTACACATGACTATAATAATCTACACATGACAATAATAATCTACACATGACAATAATAATCTACACATGACAATAATAATCTACACATGACAATAATAATCTACACATGACAATAATAATCTACACATGACTATAATAATCTACACATGACAATAATAATCTACACATGACAATAATCTACACATGACTATAATAATCTACACATGACAATAATAATCTACACATGACAATAATCTACACATGACTATAATAATCTACACATGACAATAATAATCTACACATGACAATAATCTACACATGACTATAATAATCTACACATGACAATAATAATCTACACATGACAATAATCTACACATGACAATAATAATCTACACATGACAATAATAATCTACACATGACAATAATCTACACATGACTATAATAATCTACACATGACAATAATAATCTACACATGACAATAATAATCTACACATGACAATAATAATCTACACATGACAATAATCTACACATGACAATAATAATCTACACATGACAATAATAATCTACACATGACAATAATAATCTACACATGACATGACAATAATAATCTACACATGACAATAATAATCTACACATGACAATAATAATCTACACATGACAATAATCTACACATGACAATAATAATCTACACATGACAATAATAATCTACACATGACAATAATCTACACATGACAATAATAATCTACACATGACAATAATAATCTACACATGACAATAATCTACACATGACAATAATAATCTACACATGACAATAATAATCTACACATGACAATAATAATCTACACATGACAATAATCTACACATGACTATAATAATCTACACATGACAATAATAATCTACACATGACAATAATAATCTACACATGACAATAATCTACACATGACTATAATAATCTACACATGACAATAATAATCTACACATGACAATAATAATCTACACATGACAATAATCTACACATGACTATAATAATCTACACATGACAATAATAATCTACACATGACAATAATAATCTACACATGACTATAATAATCTACACATGACAATAATAATCTACACATGACAATAATAATCTACACATGACTATAATAATCTACACATGACAATAATCTACACATGACAATAATAATCTACACATGACAATAATCTACACATGACAATAATAATCTACACATGACAATAATCTACACATGACTATAATAATCTACACATGACAATAATCTACACATGACTATAATAATCTACACATGACTATAATAATCTACACATGACTATAATAATCTACACATGACAATAATCTACACATGACTATAATAATCTACACATGACAATAATAATCTACACATGACAATAATCTACACATGACTATAATAATCTACACATGACTATAATAATCTACACATGACAATAATCTACACATGACTATAATAATCTACACATGACAATAATCTACACATGACTATAATAATCTACACATGACAATAATAATCTACACATGACAATAATAATCTACACATGACAATAATAATCTACACATGACAATAATAATGTACACATGACAATAATAATCTACACATGACAATAATAATCTACACATGACAATAATCTACACATGACTATAATAATCTACACATGACAATAATAATGTACACATGACAATAATAATCTACACATGACAATAATAATCTACACATGACAATAATAATCTACACATGACAATAATAATGACAATAATAATAATCAATAATAATGTACACATAATAATCTACACATGACAATAATCTACATGACTATAATAATCTACACATAATAATCTACACATGACAATAATAATCTACACATGACAATAATAATCTACACATGTACACATGACAATAATAATCTACACATGACAATAATAATGACAATAATCTACACACTATAATAATCTACACATGACAATAATAATCTACACATGACAATAATAATCTACACATGACAATAATAATCTACACATGACAATAATAATACACATGACAATAATAATCTACACATGACAATAATAATCTACACATGACAATAATAATCTGCACATGACAATAATAATCTACACATGACTACACATGACAATAATAATCTACACATGACAATAATAATCTACACATGACAATAATAATGTACACATGACAATAATAATCTACACATGACAATAATAATCTACACATGACAATAATAATGTACACATGACAATAATAATCTACACATGACAATAATAATCTACACATGACAATAATAATCTACACATGACAATAATAATGTACACATGACAATAATAATCTACACATGACAATAATAATCTACACATGACAATAATAATCTACACATGACAATAATCTACACATGACAATAATAATCTACACATGACTATAATAATCTACACATGACAATAATAATCTACACATGACAATAATCTACACATGACAATAATAATCTACACATGACAATAATAATCTACACATGACAATAATCTACACATGACTATAATAATCTACACATGACAATAATAATGTACACATGACAATAATAATCTACACATGACAATAATAATCTACACATGACAATAATAATCTACACATGACAATAATAATCTACACATGACAATAATAATCTACACATGACAATAATAATCTACACATGACAATAATAATCTACACATGACAATAATCTACACATGACAATAATAATCTACACATGACAATAATAATCTACACATGACAATAATCTACACATGACTATAATAATCTACACATGACAATAATAATCTACACATGACAATAATAATCTACACATGACAATAATAATCTACACATGACTATAATAATCTACACATGACAATAATAATCTACACATGACAATAATAATCTACACATGACTATAATAATCTACACATGACAATAATAATCTACACATGACAATAATAATCTACACATGACTATAATAATCTACACATGACAATAATAATCTACACATGACTATAATAATCTACACATGACAATAATAATCTACACATGACAATAATCTACACATGACTATAATAATCTACACATGACAATAATAATCTACACATGACAATAATCTACACATGACTATAATAATCTACACATGACTATAATAATAATAATGACAATAATAATCTACACATGACAATAATAATCTACACATGACAATAATAATCTACACATGACAATAATAATCTACACATGACAATAATAATCTACACATGACAATAATAATCTACACATGACAATAATAATCTACACATGACAATAATCTACACATGACAATAATAATCTACACATGACAATAATAATCTACACATGACAATAATAATCTACACATGACAATAATAATCTACACATGACAATAATAATCTACACATGACAATAATAATCTACACATGACAATAATAATCTACACATGACAATAATAATCTACACATGACAATAATCTACACATGACAATAATAATCTACACATGACAATAATAATCTACACATGACAATAATAATCTACACATGACAATAATCTACACATGACTATAATAATCTACACATGACAATAATAATCTACACATGACAATAATCTACACATGACTATAATAATCTACACATGACTATAATAATCTACACATGACAATAATCTACACATGACTATAATAATCTACACATGACAATAATAATCTACACATGACTATAATAATCTACACATGACAATAATAATCTACACATGACAATAATCTACACATGACTATAATAATCTACACATGACAATAATCTACACTATAATAATCTACACATGACAATAATAATCTACACATGACTATAATAATCTACACATGACAATAATAATCTACACATGACTATAATAATCTACACATGACAATAATAATCTACACATGACAATAATAATCTTCACATAATTGTAATAATCTAAATAATCTACACATGACTATAATAATCTTCACATAATTATAATAATCTACAATAACTTTAATAATCTACACATGACAATAATAATCTTCACATAATAATTATAATAATCTACAGTAACTATAATAATCCACGCTGTAAATATTCATAATTTTGTTGAATAAATTTGAGAATAAATATGTCTGGCCGGGATATTTTATCAGCGTCTTAAATATGCATGGCTCTTTTAATTGCCCTGGTCTCAGGTCATTAATAACTTACACAGCTTAATTAACAGCTGAGGGGCGGGTTTGTGATGATGGGTGGTGGGCGGCATGGCTGTGGTGGTGGGTGGCATGATGGTGATGATGGGTGGTGGGTGGCATGGTTGTGGTGGTGGGTGGCATGGTTGTGGTGGTGGGTGGCATGGTTGTGGTGGTGGGTGGCATGGTTGTGGTGGTGGGTGGCATGATGGTGATGATGGGTGGTGGGTGGCATGGCTGTGGTGGTGGGTGGTATGGTTGTGGTAATGAGTGGCATGGTTGTGGTAAATGCAGTGAGTGGTAGCCGCTAGGCTTTAAACCTAATAATCCAAATCAATCCCTCGTATTTGCCGTGTCGTATATATATATATATATATATATATATATATATATATATATATATATATATATATATGTATGTATGTATATGTATATATACATACATACATACATACATACATACATACATACATACATACACACACACACCAGCCGTCTACCGCCGAGGTAGGGTGGCCCGATAAACAAGGAACTCTTCATGATCTCACTTTATTACTCTCTTGCCAGTGGAACGCCGATGCCATAAGTTCACAAGGTATACAGGCCTAGCTGACATCAGAGCATTTCAGGCAAATTAGGTCAATTTTGTCCCAGGATGCGACCCACACCAGTCGACTAACACCCTGATACCTACCTTACCGATAGGTGAACATGGGCAGCAGGTGTCTTAAGGAAACACGTTTTAATGTTTTCACCCGTACAGGGAATTGATCCCCGGACCTCAATGTGTAAGCTCAGTTAGCTAGCAATCGAGCTACGGAATTTTGTCCGAATCCTTCCTTCAGTCCCAGGCGCTGTACTTCCCACCTCCAGGACTCATGTCCGGCTAACCAGTTTTTCCTGAATTATTTCATAAATGTTACCTTGCTCACACTCCAACAGCTCATCAAATTATAAAAAGCACTTGCCTCCACTCACTCCTGTCTAACACGCTTACACTCGCCAGTTGGGTGTTCAAGCCCCTCACATACATAACCTCCTCTGCCCCCTCCCTCCAACCTTTCTTAGGGCGATTCGTACCTAGCCTTTCTTATACTACAGATTTATACATCCTCCAAGTCATTCTATTTTGCTCCTGCCTCTCTTATGTCCAAACCACCTCAACAAACCTTCGTGAAACACGGCATCTTCACTGCCTCCAGCCTCTTCCTCACTGCCTCCAGGCTCTTCCTCACTGCCTCCAGCCTCTTCCTCACTGCCTCCAGCCTCTTCCTCACTGCCTCCAGCCTCTTCCTCACTGCCTCCAGCCTCTTCCTCACTGCCTCCAGCCTCTTCCTCACTGCCTCCAGCCTCTTCCTCACTGCCTCCAGCCTCTTCCTCACTGCCTCCAGCCTCTTCCTCACTGCCTCCAGCCTCTTCCTCACTGCCTCCAGCCTCTTCCTCACTGCCTCCAGCCTCTTCCTCACTGCCTCAAGCCTCTTCCTCACTGCCTCCAGCCTCTTCCTCACTGCCTCCAGCCTCTTCCTCACTGCCTCCAGCCTCTTCCTCACTGCCTCCAGCCTCTTCCTCACTGCCTCCAGCATCTTCCTCACTGCCTCCAGCCTCTTCCTCACTGCCTCCAGCCTCTTCCTCACTGCCTCCAGCCTCTTCCTCACTGCCTCCAGCCTCTTCCTCACTGCCTCCAGCATCTTCCTCACTGCAACATTCACCACCCATTCTTCACACTTATAAAAGAGTGTTGATACCTCTCTCATATATTCCCATCTTTGCCTCTATGGATAACTTTCTTTGTCTCCACATATATCTCAATTTACCACACACCGTTTTTCCCCTCATAAATTCCATGGCTCACCTCGTCCTTTATAGATCCATCCACCGACAAGTCCATTTCCAAATATCTGAACACTTTCACCCCCTCCATTCTCCTCTCCTTCCCCTTTACCTATTTTTTTTATTATCTTCGTCGCCTTCCTATGTCATTCGTTCACTTTTTATTTCCTTCTTTTATATACCCTCCCAAATTCGTCCACCAGCCTTTCCAACTTCCTCCAGAATCTCCCAAAAGTCATCAACAAAAAACATTTGTGACAACTCCCACTTTGTATTAGATTCTACATATTTTAACTCCACCTCTCTTCCCAACACCCGAACATTCAGTTTTTTTACAACCCCATCTATAAATATGTTAAACAACCATAGTGACATCAAGCATCCCTACCTAAGACCTACTTTTACTGGGTAATAATCTCCCTCTCCCCTACTTACCCTAACATGAGCTTCATTATCCTCATAAAAACCCTTAGTTGCTTATAATAACCTACGACATATTCCATTCATTTGGAACATCTGCCAAATTGCTTCCCAATCCAGTGTATCATATGCCTTTTCTAAATCCATGAAATCAAAGAAAACTTCTTCACCTTCGTCTAAATATTGTTCACTTATATGCTTCACTATAAATACTTGCTCTACACTAGCCTTATACTTCCTAAAGCTTCCTTCTTCATTTGCGATCCTGTTCTTAATGTTTTCAGTAATAACTCTACCATACACTTTACCTGGTATACTCAATACGTTTATTCCCCTATGATTTTTACACTCACTTTTGTCCCCCTTTCCTTTAAACAAAGGAATTATGCACGCTCTCTACCTGTCCCTAGGTACCTTCTCCTCATTTATGCATATATTTATTGAACAAAAGTACTAACAACTCCAGAATTATATCCCCACTTGCTTTTAACATTTGTCTTTATCCCAGGAATCCCAGCTGTTTAACCTCCTGTGTGGACCTTAAAAGAGGTGCCTTTTAAAATCCCCTCCATCCCATATCCCTATACCCCACCCTGGGTTTTCTCGCAGGTACCTTGCACAGGTGCGTATCGGCGTTCACCTGCCCATATGCCTTATAAGTCCTCCTTGCCTAGACTAGTCTCCTGCACCACTATCGTTATAGCTACTGGGTGAAGCCCTGGTACTATCCCTCTCACACACAACTTTCCTCTCACCAGCTTACTCTTCCCTTATCCTCATTTCCCCGCTCACCCCACAAGGATTTTACTTATAATTTCTTGATCTTGATCTTGACATTTCATTTTACCCACTACCTCTCGCACCTCCCCACACTCACATCTCTCTCTCTCTCTCTCTCTCTCTCTCTCTCTCTCTCTCTCTCTCTCTCTCTCTCTCTCTCTCTCTCTCTCTCTCTCTCTCTCTCTCTCTTACACACACACACATACCTCATGTCGATGTAATTACCTACGGTTTTCGATGATTTTCTCTGGGAAAAACAGAACGAACAAGGCACACACAAATAACCAGCAAAGTGTGACCAAGGAAACTCAGGATCGCTAGATAAAAACAAAAAAATAAAAGAGAAAACGGTTCTGCCCATAAATGTTTGCTTAGAAGGAAACAGGAAAAAACAGTTGAGTTGTCTTGGTGTTAGACGACCAGTGTTTACCAGAGTCTGAGAGAAACAGTAAACAACGGAGTGAAGAGACATAAGTGGAGAGGGAAATAAAACAGGATGATGGTAGGATTGTTGGTGTCCTTTTTTCTGTCTCATAAACATGCAAGATTTCAGGTACGTCTTGCTACTTCTACTTACACTTATGTCATACTACACATACATGTACAAGCATATATACACACATCCCTCTGGGTTTTCTTCTATTTTTCTTTCTAGTTCTTATTCTTGTTTATTTCCGCTTATCTCCATGGGGAAGTGGAACAGAATTCTTCCTCCGTAAGCCATGCGTGTTGTAAGAGGTGACTAAAATGCCGGGAGCAAAGGGCTAGTAACATCTTTTCCTGTATAAATTACTAAATTTAAAAAGAAAAACTTTCGTTTTTCTTTTTAGGTCATCCTGCCTTGGTGGGATACGGCCGGTTTGTTGAAAAAAAAAAAAAGAAATATATATATATATATATATATATATATGTGTGTGTGTGTGTGTGTGTGTGTGTGTGTGTGTGTGTGTGTGTGTGTGTGTGTGTGTGTGTGTGTGTGTGTGTGTGTGTGTGTGTGTGTGTGTATCTGAGAGAGTTAGAGCTAAGGAAGGGGGAGCAGTAATGTTGAAGGATCAGTTATGGAAGGAGAAAAGAAAATATAAATGTGTAAATTCAAGGATTATGTGGATTAGAGTAAAGGTTGGATGCGAAAAGTGGGTCATAATAAGCGTGTATGCACCTGGAGAAGAGAGGAATGTAGAGGAGAGAGAGATTTTGGGAGATATTAAGTGAATGTATAGGAACCTTTGAACCAAGTGAGAGAGTAATTGTGGTAGGGGACCTGAATGCTAAAGTAGGAGAAACTTTTAGAGAGGGTGCGGTAGGTAAGTTTCGGGTGCCAGGTGTAAATGATAATGGGAGCCCTTTGATTGAACTTTGTATAGAAAGGGGTTTAGTTATAGGTAATACATGTTTTAAGAAAAAGAGGATAAATAAGCATACAAGATATGATGTAGGGCGAAATGACAGGAGTTTGTTAGATTATGTATTGGTAGATAAAAGACTGTTGAGTAGACTTCAGGATGTACATGTTTATAGAGGGGCCACAGATATATCAGATCACTTTTTAGTTGTAGCTACACTGAGAGTAAAAGGTAGATGGGATACAAGGAGAATAGAAGCATCAGGGAAGAGAGAGGTGAAGGTTTATAAACTAAAAGAGGAGGCAGTTAGGGTAAGATATAAACAGCTATTGGAAGATAGATGGGCTAATGAGAGCATAGGCAATGGGGTCGAAGAGGTATGGGGTAGGTTTAAAAATGAAGTGTTAGAGTGTTCAGCAGAAGTTTGTGGTTACAGGAAAGTGGGTGCAGGAGGGAAGAGGAGTGATGCAAGGAGGGAAGAGTATATGGAGAAAAAGAGAGAGGTTAAGAGAGTGGTGAAGCAATGTAAAAAGAGAGCAAATGAGAGGGTGGGTGAGATGTTATCAACAAATTTTGTTGAAAATAAGAAAAAGTTTTGGAGTGAGATTAACAAGTTAAGGAAGCCTAGAGAACAAATGGATTTGTCAGTTAAAAATATGAGAGGAGAATTATTAAATGGAGAGTTAGAGGTATTGTGAAGATGGAGGGAATATTTTGAGGAATTGTTAAATGTTGATGAAGATAGGGAAGCTGTGATTTCGTGTATAGGGCAAGGAGGAATAACATCTTGTAGGAGTGAGGAAGAGCCAGTTGTGAGTGTGGGGGAAGTTCGTGAGGCAGTAGGTAAAATGAAAGGGGGTAAGGCAGCCGGGATTGATGGGATAAAGATAGAAATGTTAAAAGCAGGTGGGGATATAGTTTTGGAGTGGTTGGTGCAATTATTTAATAAATGTATGGAAAAGGGTAAGGTACCTAGGGATTGGCAGAGAGCATGCATAGTTCCTTTGTATAAAGGCAAAGGGGACAAAAGAGAGTGCAACAATTATAGGGGGATAAGTCTGTTGAGTATACCTGGTAAAGTGTATGGTAGAGTTATTATTGAAAGAATTAAGAGTAAGACAGAGAATAGGATAGCAGATGAACAAGGAGGCTTTAGGAAAGGCAGGGGGGGGTGTGGACCAGGTGTTTACAGTGAAATATATAAGTGAACAGTATTTAGATAAGGCTAAAGAGGTTTTTGTGGCAATTATGGATTTGGAAAAGGCGTATGACAGGGTGGATAGGGGGGCAATGTGTCAGATGTTGCAGGTGTATGGTGTAGGAGGTAGGTTACTGAAAGCAGTGAAGAGTTTTTACGAGGATAGTGAGGCTCAAGTTAGAGTATGTAGGAAAGAGGGAGATTATTTCCCAGTAAAAGTAGGCCTTAGACAAGGATGTGTGATGTCACCGTGGTTGTTTAATATATTTATAGATGGGGTTGTAAGAGAAGTAAATGCGAGGGTCTTGGCAAGAGGCGTGGAGTTAAAAGATAAAGAATCACACATAAAGTGGGAGTTGTCACAGTTGCTTTTTGCTGATGACACTGTGCTCTTGGGAGATTCTGAAGAGAAGTTGCAGAGGTTAGTGGATGAATTTGGTAGGGTATGCAAAAGAAGAAAATTAAAAGTGAATACAGGAAAGAGTAAGGTTATGAGGATAACAAAAAGATTAGGTGATGAAAGATTGGATATCAGATTGGAGGGAGAGAGTATGGAGGAGGTGAATGTATTCAGATATTTGGGAGTGGACGTGTCAGCGGATGAGTCTATGAAAGATGAGGTTAATCATAGAATTGATGAGGGGAAAAGGGTGAGTGGTGCACTTAGGAATCTGTGGAGACAAAGAACTTTGTCCTTGGAGGCAAAGAGGGGAATGTAGGAGGGTATAGTTTTACCAACGCTCTTATATGGGTGGGAAGCATGGGTGATGAATGTTGCAGCGAGGAGAAGGCTGGAGGCAGTGGAGATGTCATGTCTGAGGGCAATGTGTGGTGTGAATATAATGCAGAGAATTCGTAGTTTGGAAGTTAGGAGTAGGTGTGGGATTACCAAAACTGTTGTCCAGAGGGCTGAGGAAGGGTTGTTGAGGTGGTTCGGACATGTAGAGAGAATGGAGCGAAATATAATGACTTTAAGAGTGTATCAGTCTGTAGTGGAAGGAAGGCGGGGTAGGGGTCGGCCTAGGAAAGGTTGGAGGGAGGGGGTAAAGGAGGTTTTGTGTGCGAGGGGCTTGGACTTCCAGCAGGCATGCGTGAGCGTGTTTGATAGGAGTGAATGGAGACGAATGGTTTTTAATACTTGACGTGCTGTTGGAGTGTGAGCAAAGTAACATTTATGAAGGGGTTCAGGGAAACCTGCAGGCCGGACTTGAGTCCTGGAGATGGGAAGTGCAGTGCCTGCACTCTGAAGGAGGGGTGTTAATGTTGCAGTTTAAAAACTGTAGTGTAAAGCACCCTTCTGGCAAGACAGTGATGGAGTGAATGATGGTGAAAGTTTTTCTTTTTCGGGCCACCCTGCCTTGGTGGGAATCGGCCAGTGTGATAATAAAAAATAATAAAATAATAATGTGTGTGTGTGTGTGTGTGTGTGTGTGTGTGTGTGTGTGAAAGAGAGAGAGAGAGCCATCTTCAGTGTTCGTAGTTATAGTGGTATTGCTGTGTTCAGTGTTCAGTGTTCAGTGTGTCATATTATGGCTCCAGGTTCACACTGGTTGTGATACCCGGCGTCTCCATCTCCCTCTCCCTGTCTCTTTGTCTGTTCTCCCTCTTCCTCTCTCCCTCCTCCCTCCTGTTTCCCTCTTCCCTCCTGTTGCTTCCTTTTGTACCGTCTTCTTCCTCCTTCCTCTGCCTCTCTCTGTCCCTCTATTTCTCTTTCCTTCTCTTCTCATTTTCCTCCCTTTATCCCATTTTCCTTCATCTCTCGTTCCATTTGTTCCTTCCTCCTCTTTTTTTCCTTTTTCCCTCTGCTCATGTCTCCCCACATCTTCCTCCCTCTTCCCCACTACTCTCGCTCCCCACCTCTTCTTCCCCCCCTCATCTTTCTCCCCACCTCTCCCTCCCCCCCACGTCCCCCCCTCCATCAGCCAGGCTTCTCACACCTAAATAATTCTATCCAATGATCATTACTTATAAGAATTTGTTTTTTCCTAAAATAACGCTAAGCGATCCACACGCTTTATTTCTTACTGTTTTAATATGTTTGTGTTAGAATAGTGGTGTGTGTGTGTGTGTGCGTGTGTGTGTGTGTGTGTCTCTGTGTGTCTGTGTGTGTGTGCGTGTGTGTGTGTGTGTGTGTGTCTGTTTGTGTGTGTGTGTGTGTGTGTGTGTGTATGTGTGTGTGTGTGTGTGTGTTTGTGTGTGTGTGTGTGTGTGTGTGTCTGTGTGTGTGTGCGTGTGTGTGTGTGTGTGTGTGTCTGTTTGTGTGTGTGTGTGTGTGTGTGTGTGTATGTGTGTGTGTGTGTGTGTGTTTGTGTGTGTGTGTATGTGTACTCACCTATTTGTGGTTGCAGGAGTCGAGTCATAGCTCTTGGCCCCGCCTCTTCATTGGTCGCTACTAGGTCGACTCTCTCCCTCCTCCGTGAACTATATCGTATCGTATTAGTTTGAATGTCTGGGTCACTTCCCTTTTATTACCTACCTCATTCCCCCTCCAAACCTTTTTCCACATTTCTGTCCTTACCCATCCTTATTCCTTACCCATCCTTATTCCTTACCCATCCTTATTCCTTACCCATCCTTATTCCTTACCCATCCTTATTCCTTACCCATCCTTATTCCTTACCCATCCTTATTCCTTACCCATCCTTATTCCTTACCCATCCTTATTCCTTACCCATCCTTATTCCTTACCCATCCTTATTCCTTACCCATCCTTATTCCTTACCCATCCTTATTCCTTACCCATCCTTATTCCTTACCCATCCTTATTCCTTACCCATCCTTATTCCTTACCCATCCTTATTCCTTACCCATCCTTATTCCTTACCCATCCTTATTCCTTACCCATCCTTATTCCTTACCCATCCTTATTCCTTACCCATCCTTATTCCTTACCCATCCTTATTCCTTACCCATCTTTATTCCTTACCCATCCTTATTCCTTACCCTTCTTACCAAAGCTCTGGTCGTAAGTCCAAATGTGTGTTTGTTGCATGTGTTTGTGTTAGTGGAGTGATGTGTTTGTTCTGTGTAAATTTCATTTTTGTTGTTGTTATTGTCGTTGTGCGTATATGTACTTCATGTATTGTTGTGTATGTGAGGGAGGAGGTTCGAGGGAGTTGGGGTGTTTGTGAAGGGAAAAGGGAATTGGGGAAGATGGGAGGGTGTGAGGAATATTCATAATAAAAGGGAAGTGAGAGAAGGAAGGAGAGGAAGGAGGAGAAGGGAAGGAGAGGAAGATTCTTTGGTTTATTGGGAAAGCTGGGAGAGGAGAGGCTTGAGACGAGGTATTGGGGAGATTGGAGAGGGGAGTTTGAGAAAACTGAGGGAGGGGGATTTGGGGAGGAGAGGAAGATCGGCGTGTTTGTGGAGGGGAGGAGGATTGTTGGTGTTTGTGTAGAGGAGAAGGATTGTTGGTGCTTGTGTAGGGGAGAAGGAATGTTGGCGTTTGTGTAGGGGTGGAGGATTGTTGGTGTTTGTGTAGGGGAGGAGGATTGTTGGTGTTTGTGCAGGGGAGGAGGATTGTTGGTGTTTGTGTAGGGGAGGAGGATTGTTGGTGTTTGTGTAGGGGAGGAGGATTGTTGGTGTTTGTGTATTGGAGGAGGATTGTTGGTGTTTGTGTAAGGGAGGAGGATTCTTGGTGTTTGTGTAGGGGAGGAGGATTGTTGGTGTTTGTGTAGGGGAGGAGGATTGTTGATGTTTGTGTATTGGAGGAGGATTCTTGGTGTTTGTGTAAGGGAGGAGGATTGTTGATGTTTGTGTAGGGGAGGAGGATTGTTGATGTTTGTGTAGGGAAGGAGGATTGTTGATGTTTGTGTAGGGAAGGAGGATTGTTGATGTTTGTGTAGGGGAGGAGGATTGTTGGTGTTTGTGTATTGTGGGAGGATTGTTGGTGTTTGTGTAGGGGAGGAGGATTGTTGATGTTTGTGTAGGGGAGGAGGATTGTTGATGTTTGTGTAGGGAGGAGGATTCTTGGTGTTTGTGTAGGGGAGGAGGATTGTTGATGTTTGTGTAGGGGAGGAGGATTGTTGATGTTTGTGTAGGGGAGGAGTATTGTTGGTGTTTGTGTAAGGGAGGAGGATTGTTGATGTTTGTGTAGGGGAGGAGGATTGTTGATGTTTGTGTAGGGGAGGAGGATTCTTGGTGTTTGTGTAGGGGAGGAGGATTGTTGATGTTTGTGTAGGGAAGGAGGATTGTTGATGTTTGTGTAGGGGAGGAGTATTGTTGGTGTTTGTGTATTGTGGGAGGATTGTTGGTGTTTGTGTAGGGGAGGAGGATTGTTAGTGTTTGTGTAGGGGAGGAGGATTGTTGGTGTTTGTGTAAGGGAGGAGGATTCTTGGTGTTTGTGTAGGGGAGGAGGATTGTTGATGTTTGTGTAAGGGAGGAGGATTGTTGGTGTTTGTGTAGGGGAGGAGGATTGTTGGTGTTTGTGTAGGGGAGGAGGATTGTTGGTGTTTGTGTAGGGGAGGAGGATTGTTGATGTTTGTGTAGGGGAGGAGGATTGTTGGTGTTTGTGTAGGGGAGGAGGATTGTTAGTGTTTGTGTAGGGGAGGAGGATTGTTGGTGTTTGTGTAGGGGAGGAGGATTGTTGGTGTTTGTGTAAGGGAGGAGGATTGTTGGTGTTTGTGTAGGGGAGGAGGATTGTTGGTGTTTGTGTAGGGGAGGAGGATTGTTGATGTTTGTGTAGGGGAGGAGTATTGTTGGTGTTTGTGTATTGTGGGAGGATTGTTGGTGTTTGTGTAGGGGAGGAGGATTGTTGGTGTTTGTGTAAGGGAGGAGGATTGTTGATGTTTGTGTAGGGGAGGAGGATTGTTGGTGTTTGTGTAGGGGAGGAGGATTGTTGGTGTTTGTGTAGGGGAGGAGGATTGTTGGTGTTTGTGTAGGGGAGGAGGATTGTTGGTGTTTGTGTAGGGGAGGAGGATTGTTGGTGTTTGTGTAGGGGAGGAGGATTGTTAGTGTTTGTGTAGGGGAGGAGGATTGTTGGTGTTTGTGTAGGGGAGGAGGATTGTTGGTGTTTGTGTAGGGGAGGAATATTGTTGGTGGTTGTGTAGGGAAGGAGGATTGTTGGTGTTTGTGTAGTGGAAAAGGATTGTTGGTGTTTGTGTAGTGGATGACGATTGTTGGCGTTTGTGTAGGGGAGGAGGATTGTTGGTGTTTGTGTAGGGGAGGAGGATTGTTGGTGTTTGTGTAGTGGATGACGATTGTTGGCGTTTGTGTAGGGGAGGAGGATTGTTGGTGTGTGTGTAGGGGAGGAGGATTGTTGGTGTTTGTGTAGTGGATGACGATTGTTGGTGTTTGTGTAGGGGAGGAGGATTGTTGGTGGTTGTGTAGTGGATGACGATTGTTGGTGTTTGTGTAGGGGAGGAGGATTGTTGGTGGTTGTGTAGGGGAGGAGGAGGATTGTTGGTGTTTGTGTAGGGGAGGACGATTGTTGCCGTTTGTGTAGGGGAGGAGGATTGTTGGTGTTTGTGTAGGGGAGGACGATTGTTGCCGTTTGTGTAGGGGAGGAGGATTGTTGGTGTTTGTGTAGGGGAGGACGATTGTTGGTAGTTGTGTAGGGAAGGAGGATTGTTGGTGTTTGTGTAGTGGATGACGATTGTTGGCGTTTGTGTAGGGGAGGAGGATTGTTGGTGTTTGTGTAGGGGAGGAGGAGGATTGTTGGTGTTTGTGTAGGGGAGGAGGAGGATTGTTGGTGTTTGTGTAAAGGAGGAGGATTGTTAGTGTTTGTGTAGGGGAGGAGGATTGTTAGTGTTTGTGTAGGGGAGGAGGATTGTTAGTGTTTGTGTAGGGGAGGAGGATTGTTAGTGTTTGTGTAGGGGAGGAGGATTGTTGGTGTTTGTGTAGGGGAGGAGGATTGTTAGTGTTTGTGTAGGGGAGGAGGATTGTTAGTGTTTGTGTAGGGGAGGAGGATTGTTAGTGTTTGTGAAGGGGAGGAGGATTGTTAGTGTGTGTAGGGGAGGAGGATTGTTAGTATTTGTGTAGGGGAGGATTGTTAGTGTTTGTGTAGGGGAGGAGGATTGTTCGTGTTTGTGTAGGAGAGGAGGATTGTTGGTGTTTGTGTAGGGGAGGAGGATTGTTGGTGTTTGTGTAGGGGAGGAGGATTGTTGGTGTTTGTGTAGGGGAGGAGGATTGTTGGTGTTTGTGTAGGGGAGGAGGATGGTTGGTGTTTGTGTAGGGGAGGAGGATTGTTGGTGTTTGTGTAGGGGAGGAGGATTGTTGGTGTTTGTGTAGGGGAGGAGGATTGTTGGTGTTTGTGTAGGGGAGGAGGATTCTTGGTGTTTGTGTAGGGGAGGAGGATTGTTGATGTTTGTGTAGGGGAGGAGGATTGTTGATGTTTGTGTAGTGGAGGAGGATTGTTGATGTTTGTGTAGGGGAGGAGGATTGTTGATGTTTGTGTAGGGGAGGAGGATTGTTGGTGTTTGTGTAGGGGAGGAGTATTGTTGGTGTTTGTGTATTGTGGGAGGATTGTTGGTGTTTGTGTATCGTGGGAGGATTGTTGGTGTTTGTGTAGGGGAGGAGGATTGTTAGTGTTTGTGTAGGGGAGGAGGATTGTTGATGTTTGTGTAGGGGAGGAGGATTGTTGATGTTTGTGTAGGGGAGGAGGATTGTTGATGTTTGTGTAGGGGAGGAGGATTGTTGATGTTTGTGTAGGGGAGGAGGATTGTTGGTGTTTGTGTAGGGGAGGATTTCGTGAACTCAGATATTGGTCTTTATTTTCACTTGTCAACTTTTGCCAATGAGAAAGAAACTGTCGTAGAGCAAGACACTGAAGTAGAGACTATCGTAGAGCAAGACACTGAACTAGAGACTGTCGTAGAGCAAGACACTGAAGTAGAGACTGTCGTAGAGCAAGACACTGAAGTAGAGACTGTCGTAGAGCAAGACACTGAAGTAGAGACTGTCGTAGAGCAAGACACTGAAGTAGAGACTGTCGTAGAGCAAGACACTGAAGTAGAGACTGTCGTAGAGCAAGACACTGAAGTAGAGACTGTCGTAGAGCAAGACACTGAAGTAGAGACTGTCGTAGAGCAAGACACTGAAGTAGAGACTGTCGTAGAGCAAGACACTGAAATAGAGACTGTCGTAGAGCAAGACACTGAAGTAGAGACTGTCGTAGAGCAAGACACTAAAGTAGAGACTGTCGTAGAGCAAGACACTGAAGTAGAGACTGTCGTAGAGCAAGACACTGAAATAGAGACTGTCGTAGAGCAACACACCGAAGTAGAGACTGTCGCAGAGCAAGACACTGAAGTAGAGACTGTCCTAGAGCAAGACACTGAAATAAAGACTGTCGTAGAGCAAGACACTGAAATAGAGACTGTCGTAGAGCAACACACCGAAGTAGAGACTGTCGTAGAGCAAGACACTGAAGTAGAGACTGTCCTAGAGCAAGACACTGAAATAAAGACTGTCGTAGAGCAAGACACTGAAATAGAGACTGTCGTAGAGCAAGACACTGAAGTAGAGACTGTCGTAGAGCAAGACACTGAAGTAGAGACTGTCGTAGAGCAAGACACCGAAGTAGAGACTGTCGTAGAGCAAGACACTGAAGTAGAGACTGTCGTAGAGCAAGACACTGAAATAGAGACTGTCGTAGAGCAAGACACTGAAATAGAGACTGTCGTAGAGCAAGACACTGAAGTAGAGACTGTCGTAGAGCAAGACACTGAAGTAGAGACTGTCGTAGAGCAAGACACTGAAGTAGAGACTGTCGTAGAGCAAGACACTGAAGTAGAGACTGTCGTAGAGCAAGACACTGAAGTAGAGACTGTCGTAGAGCAAGACACTGAAGTAGAGACTGTCGTAGAGCAAGACAGTGAAGTAGAGACTGTCGTAGAGCAACACACTGAATTAGAGACTGTCGTAGAGCAAGACACTGAAGTAGAGACTGTCGTAGAGCAAGACACTGAAGTAGAGACTGTCGTAGAGCAAGACACTGAAATAGAGACTGTCGTAGAGCAAGACACTGAAGTAGAGACTATCGTAGAGCAAGACACTGAAATAGAGACTGTCGTAGAGCAAGACACTGAAGTAGAGACTATCGTAGAGCAAGACACTGAAATAGAGACTGTCGTAGAGCAAGACACTGAAGTAGAGACTATCGTAGAGCAAGACACTGCTCAAGGAACTGTCACAGAACAAGACACTGAAGTAGAGACTGTCGTAGAGCAAGACACCGAAGTAGAGACTGTCTAGAGCAAGACACTGAAGTAGAGACTGTCGTAGAGCAGGACGCTGAAGTAGAAACTGTCGTAGAGCAAGACACTGCTCAAGGAACTGTCATAGAGCAAGACTCTGAAGTACAGACTGTCGTAGAGCAAGACACTGAAGTAGAGACTGTCGTAGAGCAAGACACTGAAGTAGAGACTGTCGTAGAGCAAGACACTGCTCAAGGAACTGTCACAGAGCAAGACACTGAAGAAGAGACTGTCGAAGAGCAAGACACCGAAGTAGAGACTGTCGTAGAGCAAGACACTGAATTAGAGACTGTCGTAGAGCAAGACACTGAAGTAGAGACTGTCGTAGAGCAAGACACTGAAATAGAGACTGTCGTAGAGCACGACACTGAAGTATAGACTGTCGTAGAACAAGACACTGAAGTAGAAACTGTCGTAGAGCAAGACACTGAAGTACAGACTGTCGTAGAGCACGACACTGCTCAAGGAACTGTCATAGAGGAAGACACTGAGTAAGGAACGGTCATAGAGCAGGACACTTAGGAAGGAACTGTCATAGAGCAAGACACTGAAGGAGAGACTGTCATAGAGCAAGACACTGAGGAAGGAACGGTCATAGTGCAAGACACTTAGGAAGGAACTGTCATAGAGCAAGACACTGAATAAGGAACTGTCATAGAGCAAGACACTGAGGGAGGAACTGTCATAGAGCAAGACACTGAAGGAGAGACTGTCATAGAGCAAGACACTGAGGAAGGACTGTCATAGAGCAAGACACGGAGGAAGGAACTGTCATAGAGCAAGACACTGAATAAGGAACTGTCATAGAGTAAGATACTGAAGAAGGAACTGTCATAGAGCAAGACACTGAGGATGTAACTGTCATAGAGTAAGATACTGAAGAAGGAACTGTCATAGAGCAAGACACTGAGGAAGTAACTGTCATAGAGTAAGACACTGAGGAAGGACTGTCATAGAGCAAGACACTGAGGAAGGAACTGTCATAGAGCAAGACACTGAGGAAGGAACTGTCATAGAGCAAGACACTGAGGAAGGAACTGTCATAGAGAAAGACATTGAGGAAGGAACGGTCATAGAGCAAGACACTGAGGAAGGAACTGTCATAGAGCAAGACACTGAGGAAGGAACGGCCATAGAGCAAGACACTGAGGAAGGAACTGTCATAGAGAAAGACATTGAGGAAGGAACGGTCATAGAGCAAGACACTGAGGAAGGAACTGTCATAGAGAAAGACATTGAGGAAGGAACGGTCATAGAGCAAGACACTGAGGAAGGAACTGTCATAGAGCAAGACACTGAGGAAGGAACGGCCATAGAGCAAGACACTGAGGAAGGAACTGTCATAGAGCAAGACATTGAGGAAGGAACGGTCATAGAGCAAGACACTGAAGGAGAGACTGTCATAGAGCAAGACACTGAGGAAGGAACGGTCATAGAGCAAGACACTGAGGAAGGAACGGTCATAGAGCAAGACACTTAGGAAGGAACTGTCATAGAGCAAGACACTGAATAAGGAATTGTCATAGAGCAAGACACTGAGGAAGGAACGGTTATAGAGCAAGACACTGACGGAGAGACTGTCATAAAGCAAGACACTGAGGAAGGAACGGTCATAGAGCAAGACACTGAGGAAGGAACGGTCATAGAGCAAGACACTGAGGAAGGAACTGTCATAGAGTAAAACACTGAGGAAGGAACGGTCATAGAGCAACATACTGTGGAAGGATCGATGATAGAGCAACACACTGAGGAAGGAACTGTCACGGAGCAACACACTGAGGAAGGAACTGTCATAGAGCAAGACACTGAGGAAGGAACTGTCATAGAGCAAGACACTGAAGAAGGAACGGTCATAGAGCAAGACACTGAGGAAGGAACTGTAATAGAGCAAGACACTGAAGAAGGAACGGTCATAGAGCAAGACACTGAGGAAGGAACTGTAATAGAGCAAGACACTGAAGAAGGAACGGTCATAGAGCAAGACACTGAGGAAAGAACGGTCATAGAGCAAGACACTGAAGTAGAGACTGTCATAGAGCAAGACACTGAGGAAGGAACGGCCATAGAGCACGACACTGAGGTAGGAACGGTCATAGAGCAAGACACTGAAGGAGAGACTGTCATAGAGCAAGACACTGAGGAAGGAACGGTCATAGAGCAAGACACTGAGGAAGGAACGGTCATAGAGCAAGACACTGAGGAAGTAACTGTCATAGAGCAAGACATTGAGGAAGGAACTGTCATAGAGCAAGACATTGAGGAAGGAACGGTCATAGAGCAAGACACTGAGGAAGTAACTGTCATAGAGCAAGACACTGAGGAAGGAACTGTCATAGAGCAAGACACTGAGGAAGGAACTGTCATAGAGCAAGACACTGAGGAAGGAACGGTCATAGAGCAAGACACTGAAGAAGGAACTGTCATAGAGCAAGACACTGAAGAAGGAACTGTCATAGAGCAAGACACTGAGGAAGGAACGGTCATAGAGCAAGACACTGAAGAAGGAACGGTCATAGAGCAAGACACTGAGGAAGGAACGGTCATAGAGCAAGACACTGAAGGAGAGACTGTCATAGAGCAGGACACTGAGGAAGGAACGGTCATAGAGCAAGACACTGAGGAAGGAACGGTCATAGAGCAAGACACTGAAGGAGAGACTCTCATAGAGCAAGACACTGAGGAAGGAGCGGTCATAGAGCAAGACACTGAGGAAGGAAGGGTCATAGAGCAATACACTGAGGAAGGAACTGTCATAGAGCAAGACACTGAGGAAGTAACTGTCATAGAGCAAGACATTGAGGAAGGAACGGTCATAGAGCAAGACACTGAGGAAGGAACTGTCATAGAGCAAGATACTGAAGAAGGAACTGTCATAGAGCAAGACACTGAGGAAGTAACTGTCATAGAGTAAGACACTGAGGAAGGACTGTCATAGAGCAAGACACTGAGGAAGGAACTGTCATAGAGCAAGACACTGAGGAAGGACTGTCATAGAGCAAGACACTGAGGAAGGATCGATCATAGAGCAACACACTGAGGAAGGAACTGTCATAGAGCAAGACACTGAAGAAGGAACTGTCATAGAGCAAGACACTGAGGAAGGAACGGTCATAGAGCAAGACACTGAGGAAGGAACTGTCATAGAGCAAGACATTGAGGAAGGAACGGTCATAGAGCAAGACACTGAAGGAGAGACTGTCATAGAGCAAGACACTGAGGAAGGAACGGTCATAGAGCAAGACACTGAGGAAGGAACGGTCATAGAGCAAGACACTTAGGAAGGAACTGTCATAGAGCAAGACACTGAATAAGGAATTGTCATAGAGCAAGACACTGAGGAAGGAACGGTTATAGAGCAAGACACTGACGGAGAGACTGTCATAAAGCAAGACACTGAGGAAGGAACGGTCATAGAGCAAGACACTGAGGAAGGAACGGTCATAGAGCAAGACACTGAGGAAGGAACTGTCATAGAGTAAAACACTGAGGAAGGAACGGTCATAGAGCAACATACTGAGGAAGGATCGATGATAGAGCAACACACTGAGGAAGGAACTGTCACGGAGCAACACACTGAGGAAGGAACTCTCATAGAGTAAGATACTGAAGAAGGAACTGTCATAGAGCAAGACACTGAGGAAGGAACTGTCATAGAGCAAAACACTGAGGAAGGAACTGTAATAGAGCAAGACACTGAAGAAGGAACGGTCATAGAGCAAGACACTGAGGAAGGAACGGTCATAGAGCAAGACACTGAGGAAGGAACTGTAATAGAGCAAGACACTGAAGAAGGAACGGTCATAGAGCAAGACACTGAGGAAAGAACGGTCATAGAGCAAGACACTGAAGTAGAGACTGTCATAGAGCAAGACACTGAGGAAGGAACAGCCATAGAGCACGACACTGAGGTAGGAACGGTCATAGAGCAAGACACTGAAGGAGAGACTGTCATAGAGCAAGACACTGAGGAAGGAACGGTCATAGAGCAAGACACTGAGGAAGGAACGGTCATAGAGCAAGACACTGAGGAAGGAACTGTCATAGAACAAGACATTGAGGAAGGAACGGTCATAGAGCAAGACACTGAGGAAGGTACTGTCATAGAGGAAGATACTGAGGAAGGATCGATCATTGAGCAACACACTGAGGAAGGAAGTGTCATAGAGTAAGATACTGAAGAAGGAACTGTCATAGAGCAAGACACTGAGGAAGTAACTGTCATAGAGTAAGACACTGAATAAGGACTGTCATAGATCAAGACACTGAGGAAGGAACTGTCATAGAGCAAGACACTGAAGGAGAGACTGCCATAGAGCAAGACACTGAGGAAGGATCGATCATAGAGCAACACACTGAGGAAGGAACTGTTATAGAGCAAGACACTGAGGAAGGAACGGTCATAGAGCAAGACACTGAGGAAGTAACTGTCATAGAGCAAGACATTGAGGAAGGAACGGTCATAGAGCAAGACACTGAGGAAGGAACTGTCATAGAGCAAGACACTGAGGAAGGAACGGCCATAGAGCAAGACACTGAGGAAGGAACTGTCACAGAGCAAGACATTGAGGAAGGAACGGTCATAGAGCAAGACACTGGGGGAGGAACTGTCATAGAGCAAAACACTGAAGAAGGAACGGTCATAGAGCAAAACACTGAGTAAGGAATGGCCATAGAGCAAGGCACTGAAGGAGAGACTATCATAGAGCAAGACACTGAGGAAGGAACGGTCATAGAGCAAGGCACTGAGGAAGGAACGGTCATAGAGCAAGACACTGAGGAAGGAACTGTCATAGAGCAAGACACTGAAGAAGAAACGGTCATAGAGCAAGACACTGAGGAAAGAACGGTCATAGAGCAAGACACTGAAGTAGAGACTGTCATAGAGCAAGACACTGAGGAAGGAACGGCCATAGAGCACAACACTGAGGTAGGAACGGTCATAGAGCAAGACACTGAAGGAGAGACTGTCATAGAGCAAGACACTGAGGAAGGAACGGTCATAGAGCAAGACACTGAGGAAGGAACGGTCATAGAGCAAGACACTGAGGAAGGAACTGTCATAGAACAAGACATTGAGGATGGAACGGTCATAGAGCAAGATACTGAGGAAGGATCGATCATTGAGCAACACACTGAGGAAGGAAGTGTCATAGAGCAAGACACTTAGGAAGGAACTTTCATAGAGCAAGACACTGAGGAAGGAACTGTCATAGAGTAAGACACTGAATAAGGACTGTCATAGATCAAGACACTGAGGAAGGAACTGTCATAGAGTAAGACACTGAAGGAGAGACTGCCATAGAGCAAGACACTGAGGAAGGATCGATCATAGAGCAACACACTGAGGAAGGAACTGTCATAGAGCAAGACATTGAGGAAGGAACGGTCATAGAGCAAGACATTGTGGAAGGAACGGTCATAGAGCAAGACACTGAGGAAGGAACGGTCATAGAGCAAGACACTGAGGAAGGAACAGCCATAGAGCAAGACACTGAGGAAGGAACTGTCACAGAGCAAGACATTGAGGAAGGAACGGTCATAGAGCAAGACACTTAGGAAGGAACTTTCATAGAGCAAGACACTGAGGAAGGAACGGTCATACAGCAAAACACTGAGTAAGGAATGGCTATAGAGCAAGACACTGAAGGAGAGACTGTCATATAGCAAGACACTGAGGAAGGAACTGTCATAGAGCAAGACACTGAAGAAGGAACGGTCATAGAGCAAGACACTGAGGAAGGAACGGTCATAGAGCAAGACACTGAAGGAGAGACTGTCATAGAGCAAGACACTGCGGAAGGAACTGTCATAGAGTAAAACACTGAGGAAGGAACTGTCATAGAGCAAGACACTGAGGAAGGAACTGTCACTGAGCAACACACTGAGGAAGGAAGTGTCATAGAGTAAGATACTGAAGAAGGAACTGTCATAGAGCAAGACACTGAGGAAGTAACTGTCATTGAGTAAGACACTGAGGAAGGACTGTCATAGAGCAAGACACCCAGAAAGGAACTGTCATAGAGCAAGCCACTGAGGAAGCAACTGCCATAGAGCATGACACTGAGGAAGGATCGATCATAGAGGAACACACTGAGGAAGGAACTGTCATAGAGCAATCACTGAGGAAGGAACTGTCATAGAAGAAGACACTGAGGAAGGAACTGTCATAGAGCAAGACATTGAGGAAGGAACGGTCATAGAGCAAGACACTGAGGAAGGAACTGTCATAGAGCAAGACACTGAGGAAGGAACTGTCATAGAACAAGACACTGAGGAAGGAACTGTCATAGAGCAAGACATTGAGGAAGGAACGGTCATAGAGCAAGACACTGAGGAAGGAACTGTCATAGAGCAAGACACTGAGGAAGGAACGGTCATAGAGCAAGACACTGAAGAAGGAACGGTCATAGAGCAAAACACTGAGGAAGGAACGGTCATAGAGCAAGACACTGAAGGAGAGACTGTCATAGAGCAAGACACTGAGGAAGGAACGGTCATAGAGCAAGACACTGAGGAAGGAACGGTCATAGAGCAAGACACTGAGGAAGGAACGGTCATAGAGCAAGACACTGAGGAAGGAACTGTCATAGAGCAAGACATTGAGGAAGGAACGGTCATAGAGCAAGACACTTAGGAAGGAACTGTCATAGAGCAAGACACTGAAGAAGGAACGGTCATAGAGCAAAACACTGAGGAAGGAACGGTCATAGAGTAAGACACTGAAGGAGAGACTGTCATAGAGCAAGACACTGAGGAAGGAACGGTCATAGAGCAAGACACTGAGGAAGGAACTGTCATAGAGCAAGACACTGAGGAAGGAACGGTCATAGAGCAAGACACTGAAAATGGAGCGGTCATAGAGCAAGACACTGAAGGAGAGACTGTCATAGAGAAAGACACTGAGGAAGGAACGGTCATAGAGCAAGACACTGAGGAAGGAACGGTCATAGAGCAAGACACTGAAGGAGAGACTGTCATAGAGCAAGACACTGAGGAAGGAACGGTCATAGAGCAAGACACTGAGGAAGGAACGGTCATAGAGCAAGACACTGAGGAAGGAACTGTCATAGAGCAAGACACTGAGGAAGTAACTGTCATAGAGCAAGACATTGTGGAAGGAACGGTCATAGAGCAAGACACTGAGGAAGTAACTGTCATAGAGTAAGACACTGAGGAAGTAACTGTCATAGAGTAAGATACTGAAGAAGGAACTGTCATAGAGCAAGACACTGAGGAAGTAACTGTCATAGAGTAAGACACTGAGGAAGGACTGTCATAGATCAAGACACTGAGGAAGGAACTGTCATAGAGCAAGACACTGAAGGAGAGACTGCCATAGAGCAAGACACTGAGGAAGGATCGATCATAGAGCAACACACTGAGGAAGGAACTGTCATAGAGCAAGACACTGAGGAAGGAACTGTCATAGAGCAAGACACTGAGGAAGGAACTCTCATAGAGCAAGACATTGAGGAAGGAACGGTCATAGAGCAAGACACTGACGAAGGAACTGTCATAGAGCAAGACACTGAGGAAGGAACGGCCATAGATCAAGACACTGAGGAAGGAACTGTCACAGAGCAAGACATTGAGGAAGGAACGGTCATAGAGCAAGACCCTTAGGAAGGAACTGTCATAGAGCAAAACACTGAAGAAGGAACGGTCATAGAGCAAAACACTGAGTAAGGAATGGCCATAGAGCAAGACACTGAAGGAGAGACTCATAGAGCAAGACACTGAGGAAGGAACGGTCATAGAGCAAGACACTGAGGAAGGAACGGTCATAGAGCAAGACATTGAGGAAGGAACGGTCATAGAGCAAGACACTGAGGAAAGAACGGTCATAGAGCAAGACACTGAGGAAGGAACGGTCATAGAGCAAGACACTGAGGAAGGAACGGTCATAGAGCAAGACACTGAGGAAGGAACTGTCACAGAGCAAGACATTGAGGAAGGAACGGTCATAGAGCAAGACACTTAGGAAGGAACTGTCATAGAGCAAGACACTGAAGAAGGAACGGTCATAGAGCAAGACACTGAGGAAAGAACGGTCATAGAGCAAGACACTTAGGAAGGAACTGTCATAGAGCAAGACACTGAAGAAGGAACGGTCATAGAGCAAGACACTGAAGAAGGAACGGTCATAGAGCAAGACACTGAGGAAAGAACGGTCATAGAGCAAGACACTGAGGAAGGAACGGTCATAGAGCAAGACACTTAGGAAGGAACTGTCATAGAGCAAGACACTGAGGAAGGAACGGTCATAGAGCAAGACACTGAAGAAGGAACGGTCATAGAGCAAGACACTGAGGAAAGAACGGTCATAGAGCAAGACACTTAGGAAGGAACTGTCATAGAGCAAGACACTGAAGAAGGAACGGTCATAGAGCAAGACACTGAGGAAAGAACGGTCATAGAGCAAGACACTTAGGAAGGAACTGTCATAGAGCAAGACACTGAAGAAGGAACGGTCATAGAGCAAGACACTGAAGAAGGAACGGTCATAGAGCAAGACACTGAGGAAGGAACGGTCATAGAGCAAGACACTTAGGAAGGAACTGTCATAGAGCAAGACACTGAGGAAGGAACGGTCATAGAGCAAGACACTGAGGAAGGAACGGTCATAGAGCAAGACACTTAGGAAGGAACTGTCATAGAGCAAAACACTGAAGAAGGAACGGTCATAGAGCAAGACACTGAGGAAAGAACGGTCATAGAGCAAGACACTGAAGTAGAGACTGTCATAGAGCAAGACACTGAGGAAGGAACGGCCATAGAGCACGACACTGAGGTAGGAACGGTCATAGAGCAAAACACTGAGTAAGGAATGGCCATAGAGCAAGGCACTGAAGGAGAGACTATCATAGAGCAAGACACTGAGGAAGGAACGGTCATAGAGCAAGACACTGAGGAAGGAACGGTCATAGAGCAAGACACTGAGGAAGGAACTGTCATAGAGCAAGACACTGAAGAAGGAACGGTCATAGAGCAAGACACTGAGGAAAGAACGGTCATAGAGCAAGACACT
>NC_091314.1:25146096-25148596 GCF_038502225.1 Cherax quadricarinatus
TAATTTTGCACCAAAAAAATCTTAGAAAACTTACCTAACCTTATTATAACAAGAACAATATTTTTTAGTCTAACCCAACTAAATATATTTTAGATTTGTTTACAATAATTTAATACTAAACAAACACAGTGAAATATATTTTTTTCGTTAGGTTCAGAATGATTTTGGCGAAATCATTGCACACACAATTTTCGCTTGTCCTATATGGCAAGATGAACGTTGCTATTTAAGCCAAGATCGCAAGTTCTGCCTGTTCGGCACGACATACACACACACACACAAACACACAGTAATGGAAGCAAGTTCCATAAGTAGCTTTGGGAAGAGGTATGACGAATATCATGGAGCAGGGAGAGAGTGAATTAGTGTCGACCAGTGAAGAGGCGGGGCTGGGAGCTATGACTCGACCCCTGCAACCACATGTAGGTGAGTGCACACACACACACACACACACACATACACACACACACACACACACACACACACACACACACACACACACACACACACACACACACAAACACACACACACACACACACACACACACACACACACACACACACACACATGGGGGGAGCAAAGTTACTAGTTATGGGTGATTTCAATCACAAGGAGATTGACTGGGAAAACCTGGAGCCCCATGGGGGTCCCGAAACATGGAGAGCCAAGATGATGGATGTGGTACTGGAGAACCTCATGCATCAACATGTTAGAGACACTACCAGAGAGAGAGGAGAGGATGAACCAGCAAGGTTGGACCTTGTATTCACCAGGAGTAGTTCGGACATCGAGGGTATCATGTATGAAAGGCCCCTTGGAGCTAGTGATCATGTGGTCCTGTGCTTCGACTACATAGTTGAGCTCCAAGTGGAGAGAGTAGCAGGAATAGGCTGGGAAAAACCAAACTACAAAAGGGGGAACTACTCAGGCATGAGGAACTTCCTTCAAGACATTCAGTGGGAGAGGGAACTGACAGGAAAACCAGTACAAGAAATGATGGACTATGTAGCAACAAAATGCAAGGAGGCAGAGGAGAGGTTTGTTCCCAAGGGAAACAGAAATAATGGGAAGAACAGAACGAGTCCTTGGTTCACCCAAAGGTGTAGGGAGGCAAAAACTAGGTGTACTAGAGAATGGAAAAGGTACAGAAGACAGAGAACTCAGGAAAATAAAGAAATCAGCCGAAGAGCCAGAAACGAATATGCACAGATAAGAAGGGAGGCTCAGAGACAATATGAAAATGACATAGCATCAAAAGTAAAGACTGACCCGAAGCTGTTGTACAGCCACATCAGGAGGAAAACAACAGTCAAGAACCAGGTAATCAGACTGAGGAAGGGTGATGGGGAATTCACAAGAAACGACCGAGAGGTATGTCAGGAGCTCAACACAAGATTTAAAGAGGTATTTACAGTGGAAACCAGTAGGACTCCAAGAAATCAGAACAGGGGGGCACACCAGCAAGTGCTGGATGAGGTACATATAACCAAGGAGGAGGTGAAGAAGCTGCTATGCGAACTTGACACCTCAAAGGCGGTGGGACCAGACATCTCTCCATGGGTCCTTAAAGAGGGAGCAGAGATATTGTGTGAGCCATTAACAAAGATCTTCAACACATCATTTGAAACTGGGCAACTCCCTGAGGTATGGAAAATGGCAAATGTAGTCCCAATTTTTAAAAAGGGAGACAGACATGAGGCACTAAACTACAGACCTGTATCACTAACGTGTATAGTATGCAAGGTCATGGAGAAGATCATCAGGAGGAGAGTGGTGGGGCACCTGGAAAGAAACAAGTGTATAATTGACAACCAGCACGGTTTCAGGGAAGGAAAATCCTGTGTCACAAACCTACTAGAGTTTTATGACAAGGTGACAGAAGTAAGACAAGAGAGAGAGGGGTGGATCGACTGCGTATTTTTGGACTGCAAGAAGGCTTTCGACACAGTTCCTCACAAGAGGTTACTGCAAAAGCTAGAGGACCAGGCACACATAACAGGAAAGGCACTGCACTGGATCAGAGAATATCTGACAGGGAGGCAACAACGAGTCATGGTACGCGACGAGGTGTCAGAGTGGGCGCCTGTGACAAGCGGGGTTCCACAGGGGTCAGTCTTAGGACTTGTGCTGTTCTTGGTATACGTGAACGACATAACGGAAGGGATAGACTCAGAAGTGTCCTTGTTTGCAGACGATGTGAAGTTAATGAGAAGAATCGAATCGGACGAGGATCATGCAGGACTACAAAGAGATCTGGACAGGCTACAAGCCTGGTCCAGCAACTGGCTCCTTGAATTTAACCCTGCCAAATGCAAAGTCATGAAGATTGGGGAAGGGCAAAGAAGACCGCAGACACAATATAGTTTAGATGGCCAAAGACTGCAAACCTCACTCAAGGAAAAAGATCTGGGGGTGAGTATAACACCGAGCATATCTCCTGAGGCGCACATCAATCAGATAACTGCTGCAGCATACGGGCGTCTGGCAAACCTACGGATA
>NC_091314.1:25151096-25158596 GCF_038502225.1 Cherax quadricarinatus
TTTATATCCTCTACACTTGAAGTGTGTCCACCTGGCCTCACTTTATATCCTCAACACTTTAAGTGTGTCCACCTGGCCTCACTTTATATTTTTAACACTTTAGGTGTGTCCACCTGGTCTCACTTTATATCCTCAACACTTTAAGTATGTCCACCTGGCCTCACTTTATATCCTCAACACTTTAAGTGTGTCCACCTGGCCTCACTTTATATCCTCAAAACTTTAAGTGTGTCCACCTGGTCTCACTTTATATCCTCAACACTTTAAGTATGTCCACCTGGCCTCACTTTATATTCTCAACACTTTAAGTGTGTCCACCTGGCCTCACTTTATATCCTCAACACTTTAAGTATGTCCACCTGGCCTCACTTTATATCCTCAACACTTTAAGTATGTCCACCTGGCCTCACTTTATATCCTCAACACTTTAAGTATGTCCACCTGGCCTCACTTTATATCCTCAACACTTTAAGTGTGTCCACCTGGCCTCACTTTATATTCTCAACACTTTAAGTATATCCACCTGGTCTCACTTTATATCCTCAGCACTTTAAGTGTGTCCACCTGGTCTCACTTTATATCCTCAGCACTTTAAGTGTGTCCACCTGGTCTCACTTTATATCCTCAGCACTTTAAGTGTGTCCACCTGGTCTCACTTTATATCCTCAACACTTTAAGTGTGTCCACCTGGCCTCACTTTATATCCTCAACACTTTAAGTATGTCCACCTGGCCTCACTTTATATCCTCAACACTTTAAGTATGTCCACCTGGCCTCACTTTATATCCTCAACACTTTAAGTGTGTCCACCTGGTCTCACTTTATATCCTCAACACTTTAAGTGTGTCCACCTGGCCTCACTTTATATCCTCAACACTTTAAGTGTGTCCACCTGGTCTCACTTTATATCCTCAACACTTTAAGTGTGTCCACCTGGCCTCACTTTATATCCTCAACACTTTAAGTATGTCCACCTGGTCTCACTTTATATCCTCAACACTTTAAGTGTGTCCACCTGGTCTCACTTTATATTCTCAACACTTTAAGTGTGTCCACCTGGCCTCTCTTTATATCCTCAACACTTTAAGTATGTCCACCTGGTCTCACTTTATATCCTCAACACTTTAAGTGTGTCCACCTGGTCTCACTTTATATCCTCAACACTTTAAGTGTGTCCACCTGGCCTCACTTTATATTCTTAACACTTACGTGTGTCCACCTGGTCTCACTTTATATCCTCAACACTTTAAGTATGTCCACTTGGCCTCACTTTATATTTTTAACACTTTAAGTGTGTCCACCTGGCCTCACTTTATATTCTTAACACTTACGTGTGTCCACCTGGTCTCACTTTATATCCTCAACACTTTAAGTGTGTCCACCTGGCCTCACTTTATATTTTTAACACTTTAAGTGTGTCCACCTGGTCTCACTTTATATCCTCAACACTTTAAGTATGTCCACCTGGCCTCACTTTATATTCTCAACACTTTAAGTATGTCCACCTGGCCTCACCTTATATCCTCAACACTTTAAGTGTGTCCACCTGGTCTCACTTTATATCCTCAACACTTTAAGTGTGTCCACCTGGCCTCACTTTATATTCTCAACACTTTAAGTATGTCCACCTGGCCTCACTTTATATCCTCAACACTTTAAGTGTGTCCACCTGGCCTCACTTTATATTCTTAACACTTAAGTGTGTCCACCTGGTCTCACTTTATATCCTCAACACTTTAAGTATGTCCACCTGGCCTCACTTTATATTTTTAAAACTTTAAGTGTGTCCACCTGGCCTCACTTTATATCCTCAACACTTTAAGTGTGTCCACCTGGCCTCACTTTATATCCTCAACACTTTAAGTGTGTCCACCTGGCCTCACTTTATATCCTCAACACTTTAAGTGTGTCCACCTGGCCTCACTTTATATCCTCAACACTTTAAGTATGTCCACCTGGCCTCACTTTATATCCTCAACACTTTAAGTGTGTCCACCTGGCCTCACTTTATATTCTCAACACTTTAAGTGTGTCCACCTGGTCTCACTTTATATCCTCAACACTTTAAGTGTGTCCACCTGGCCTCACTTTATATTCTCAACACTTTAAGTGTGTCCACCTGGTCTCACTTTATATCCTCAACACTTTAAGTGTGTCCACCTGGCCTCACTTTATATCCTCAACACTTTAAGTATGTCCACCTGGTCTCACTTTATATCCTCAACACTTTAAGTATGTCCACCTGGCCTCACTTTATATTCTCAACACTTTAAGTGTGTCCACCTGGCCTCACTTTATATCCTCAACACTTTAAGTATGTCCACCTGGCCTCACTTTATATCCTCAACACTTTAAGTGTGTCCACCTGGCCTCACTTTATATCCTCAACACTTTAAGTGTGTCCACCTGGCCTCACTTTATGTTCTCAACACTTTAAGTATGTCCACCTGGCCTCACTTTATATCCTCAACACTTTAAGTGTGTCCACCTGGCCTCACTTTATATCCTCAACACTTTAAGTATGTCCACCTGGCCTCACTTTGTATCCTCAACACTTTAAGTGTGTCCACCTGGTCTCACTTTATATCCTCAACACTTTAAGTATGTCCACCTGGCCTCACTTTATATCCTCAACACTTTAAGTATGTCCACCTGGCCTCACTTTATATTCTCAACACTTTAAGTATGTCCACCTGGCCTCACTTTATATTCTCAACACTTTAAGTATGTCCACCTCGCCTCACTTTATATCCTCAATACTTTAAGTATGTCCACCTCGCCTCACTTTATATCCTCAACACTTTAAGTATGTCCACCTGGCCTCACTTTATATTCTCAACACTTTAAGTATGTCCACCTGGCCTCACTTTATATCCTCAGCACTTTAAGTGTGTCCACCTGGCCTCACTTTATATCCTCAGCACTTTAAGTGTGTCCACCTGGCTTCACTTTAAATCTTCAACCACACTACTTTATCCACCGAAATTAAACCGTAAATTTGTCTTTCCCCAAGTCAGCCAATCTCTCTGTCTCTCTCTCTCTCTCTCTCTCTCACTCATACACACACACACACACACACACACACACACACACACACACACACACACACACACACACACACACACACACACACACACACACACACACACACACACTTACTATTGCACCTTGCAGCGAGAAACTGGTGTTAACTGTTATTTCGCCAGTGTAATCTTCATGCATTGGAGGAATCCGTGATAATGTTTCAGTCAGATTAACGCGTTGCTGCATACTGAAATCCCCGCTTGAGGGATTTAATGTCATGCAGCTTTCAGTTATAGTGACTCAAAATGCGTGTAGTGTGATCATGCATGTTTTAGAGGTGTGGCTATGTTGCTGGTTCTCTTTGTTGTGGTGATAGTGGTGCATGTGAGGGTTGTGTAGTGGTAGGTGTGTTGGCGATATTAGTGGTGGTGGGCGTGATTGTGGTTGGTATTAGCGATTGTGTCGGGTGTGAGGATTGTTGAGAGATGATAACCACTTTGGAGAAGGATGGTGAAGGAGATGGTGGTGATGATGATACAGGTGAGGCTTTGTAGGTTGGTGGTGTTGAGGATTGTTGTGGTGGTGGCAGTGATATTTGTAGTGGTGGTGGTGGTGAAAATGTCATTTCATTCTTGCTGGATGCACTACAATACCCAAGACATTTTTCTTGTATGCAGCAACTAAAGCTCCTCCATGTACCTCCAAAGCTTTACTCTCTGGGTCGTACCTCACACCAGATACTCCACAATACTGGGTGTCACGCACACCTCCCTTGTCATAAGCAATATCAACTCTAAACAAATAGTGGCCAGAAATAACCTGAATGAATTCTTCAAACAAGGCTAGACCCATTAGTTGCACTTGTGTCCTTTTACTTACCATATTGTCGGTAATTCTACCAACATTAATACAGACTAAAACTACATTTATACGAAGCCTTTATCCGACCCCTTCTTATACTCCATTGGCACTTTCTTTCCCTTATAGCCAAAACCAACATTTTGAAATTGCAACGTATCCAAATCAAATCCTTGTGCTGGATATCTAGGACTGTCTGGCACCAACGAGACGCTCCTGCCAGAGTAACCATTCCAGTCTACTGGAAAATGCTGGGCGACAGACGGAAAAATTAAAAGCTCACCACGAAATATGGACCACATACCTTGAAGAAATAACTGCAAAGCCCAGAAACACCCATCCTTGTCTGCCGTTACAACGCTGCTCTACCAATCCGTCTTGACGTAATAACTCACAGACTCACCTCCCCTAAACCTGTGTTAACAGGCATGAACCTTGAATTAAACTGTTCTTGTATAGCTAGCTGTGAGTCGACTAAAGAGTATTCCTCAGTCTCCCTGAGGTGTGTGCCTGCCACTCGTGAACACTGATGCCGTTCTTCCAGGATCGTATTATGGTATGCTGCCGTAACTTACCATCAGTTACCTGTCATAACTCCCAGTAGCTGAGTTAAGTGCTACTGTTTTTTATATACTGTTGGTGACTATTCAAGAACCCTGATTACCTGCCCCACTCCCATGTTGAGTTACTGCCCACTTCCACATTGTGAGTTACTTCCCACTCCCACGTTGTGAGTTTCTGCTCCCATGTTGTGAGTTACTTCCCACTCCCACGTTATGAGTTGCTGCCCACTCCCACGTTGTGAGTTGTTGCCCCACTCACACGTTGTGAGTTGCTGCTCACTCCCACGTTGTGAATTACTGCCCACTCCCACGCTGTGAGTTGCTACCCACTCACAGATCAAGGCCACTTACCCAATCTTTTATTTATCAAGTCTCCATCCAGCGTTTGACTGATGTATAACTTGAGTCAGCACTTGCGAAGACCACTCAAGACCGTATTGTAATGGCTACTCAGACTGTATTGTACTGGTCATTCCAGGTCACTCACAGACTGTATTATACCGGTCACTCTAGGTCACTCACAGACCGCGGTGTGTAAGGTCATTTAAATCGTGTGAAACTGCCTTAATGATGAAATACAGACTATTTTAGGTGAGAGAGAGAGAGGGGGGGAGAGAGAGAGCAGGGACTCTTGGCAAAACTGCAAGCACTGGGAATCCCAGGTTCTACACTGTCTCCTCCGTGATTACCCTCCAGGTAGATCTCTAAGAGTAGTTTTCAACGGGGCAGCGTCAACAAGACACCCTTTTGGTTCCACAGGGAAGTGTTCTTGAGCCATTGTTATGGAATGTCTACTTCATTGACCTTCTTCATCTCATCCCAGAATCGAATTCATATGCAGACGACTGTGCTCTGACATTTGTTATCCAAGAGAGGAAATGCCAGCTGCTCTATATTACACCAATCACCAGCTTACAGCTATATCAGCCTGGAGAAAACGATGTCAGGTCACATTTACTCCTGAGAAAACGCAAATTATGATGGTCTCTAGGCACCATGTTGGAGTAGTGGTAAGAATGAGTAGAAGAGTGCTGGTACCCGGGGACAATGTTGAAATCCCTGGGTTGAAATTTGACTCCACAGTGACTGAAGAACCACGTTGTAAATTTTGCAAACAGAGGCGTATCACGCATCAGGTCAACAGTAGAAGTTACAAGATTCTGTATGAGGCATCAGTGCGCTTTCACCTTGAGTATGCTCCACTTTCTTGGACTGCCTCCCCTCCGTCTCATCTGCGACTTCTTGACAGAATAGAGAACAGAGCAAGACGACTCATCTCTCGCCTGGACCCAGCCTGGATAGATTTGTTATTTCAGCAGAGCCTTCAACACAGGAGGGATGTGGGTGGCCTTACTGTTATGTACAAGCCAATATTGTTAGAGTACCACACATGGCTCCACTCCGAGGACAGCAAGAAGTGAACTGCTACACAACAAGACGGGCAGCCAGCGGCAACCGTACCCTTCTTCAGAATATCACTTCAGAATAACAACATCAACGAATTAAAGTCAGTTGAGCAAATGAAATTGCTGGCCCAAAGATGGCTCCAACTTCATCCTGGTCCCTGTTTGTATATCTCATAACAATAAAAAGGCTTTCAAATGAGCTGATGTAGGTAACAGCTCTTAGCTTGTAAATAAAGTTAGGAACCTTAACTTAACCTTATAAAATCTTGTGAAAAAAACGGACGAAAGAACACGAAAAGAAAAGTAGACGTGAGAAGACGAGTCACTGTGGGGATAAGAGTTATCGTAAATAGAATACATTGTGAATGGAAAACTGAGTATAAGGATAACTTATAAAATGAAAACTCTAGTTAGAAAGTGTTAGGAATCCAAGAAGATATATTTATACCAACTAAGAGACCAGGGAAATGAGAAATGTAGATCCCATTGATTAACATAAACAGCAGAGTGATTAAAAATGAGGGTCACAATAGTGTGGAGGAACTAGTGAAGGAGGAGAGTGGCAGAGCATCAGGAAGTAAGAGAAGAGTTGGAAGCTGAACCACAACTCAAGAATGAGAGCATCGAAGACCAAAACATAAGTGAAACTGCCACAGTCGTGTAAGGAGCGTAGTAACCATGAAGTGGAACAGAATAATACGAAAAAAGTCCACATATCTAAGAAAAATAAGAAGAAAAGAAATGAAGAAGCTTCTGGGAGAAGTGGAGGCCAGAAGCAGTGGGAGGTGACAGCGTGTCTCCGTGGATGTAAGAAAGAAGCAAGGCGCTGTGTGAACCAGTAGGCAAGATCCACCAGAAAGTGCTGCTCAGGAGGAAAATTACAAACATAATCCCAGTGTTCAAGCAAGAGGAGAGGTAAGTAGTATTGAATTGTAAACCTGTATCCCCTAACATGTATACTGGCCAGGGTATTGGAAAAGATAATCTAGGAAGTAATGGTGCACCTGGAGAGGAGAAGGTTCATGGAAAAGCCAGCATGGGAGTAATAAAGGCAAATATTACCTCACGAATTCACTGGAGTTGTGCAACA
Source organism: Cherax quadricarinatus (assembly GCF_038502225.1). Taxonomy (NCBI): domain Eukaryota; kingdom Metazoa; phylum Arthropoda; class Malacostraca; order Decapoda; family Parastacidae; genus Cherax; species Cherax quadricarinatus. The sequence goes on from NC_091314.1 coordinate 25,158,038, forward strand.
AAACAGCGGTAATAAAGCGAGACAGAGGTGGGTGAACTACATATTCTTAAGCTGCCGGAAAGCAGTTGACACGGTACCCCACCAGAGTGATCCATATATTAGCAAAGAGATCCGATACAATAGGGAAAGCACTCCAGTGGATCAAGGAATACCTAAAGATGGGAAGACGGACGGTGAAGATAATGAATCAAGTATCAGAATGAACAAAGGTAACGAATGGGGTTCCCGAAGGCTCAGTCCTTGGATTTATGCTACTCCTTATTCTGCTGTATAACCCTTGTGGTTTAGCGCTTCTTTTTGATTATAAGAATAATAATAATAATCGTTATTTTCATTAGTATGAGCTATTGAGAATATGAAAAAGATCAGATATAAGAGTAATCAGGTTACTGAAATTCGGTCATAACAAAGTCGCAAAGAGTGCGACTCAGAAGGAAGAGGAAGTACCAAGACGGATGACAACTTGACAGTGAAAACTGGAAACATTATAAAAAATAATAACCTAGGGAAAAAGATGGTAAAAAGAGAGCAAACATTTGTAAACACATACACACACACA
>NC_091314.1:25163596-25216096 GCF_038502225.1 Cherax quadricarinatus
CCTGCCTGATCCTCATCTGATTTAATTCTCTTCATTATCTTCACATCATCTGCGAACAGGGACACTTCTGAGTCTATCCCTTCCATCGTGTCATTCACATATACCAAAACTAGCACTGATCCTAGGACTGGCTCCTGTGGGACCCTGCTCGTCACAGGCGCGCACTGTGGTAACTCATCACGTACCATGAGCCTGTACTCCGTCTGCTGTCTTCTTTGTCCTTCCCAAGTTTCATAACTTTGCACATTGTGGGGTTAAACTCAAGGAACCTTTAGTCAGACCAAGCCTTCATCCTGTCCAGATCCCTTTGTAGCCTTTCCTGGCCCTCGTCCGCTTGTATTCTCCTCATTTGTTTCACGTCATCTGTGAACAGGGACACCTCTGACTCTGTCCCCTCTGTCATGTCATTCATATTTACAAGAAACAACACCGGCCCTAGGACTGATCCATGGGGAACACCACTCGTCACATGCACCCATTCCAACACCTCCAGTGTAGTGCTTTTCCTGTTATTCTTCCCTTATCCACTAGCTTTTGTCATTGTTGTTCATGTGTCATTGTTGTTCATGTGTCATTGTTGTTCATGTGTCATTGTTGTTCATGTGTCATTGTTGTTCATGTGTCATTGTTGTTCATGTGTCATTGTTGTTCATGTGTCATTGTTGTTCATGTGTCTTCGTTGTGTATGTATTAAAAGGACCAGGATTAAGTTGTTCATGTGTCATTGTTGTTCATGTGTCATTGTTGTTCATGTGTCATTGTTGTTCATGTGTCATTGTTGTTCATGTGTCATTGTTGTTCATGTGTCTTCGTTGTGTATGTATTAAAAGGACCAGGATTAAGGAACACAGGTGGAAGCTGTGTTGAAGAGTGGAATAACCTGGATGAGGCAGCGGTGGTGGTGGCAGACTCAGTACACATCCTCAAGACTAGATATGACAACACCCAAGGAAGCCAGAAGTCAAGTGATGTCGATCAAGGTGGTCCAAGAGGTGGGGGCCAGGAGCAAAATATCGACCTCCCCCTGCGAACACAACTACGTGAGTACACACACACACACACACACACACACACACACACATAGTGGAAAACTTACACAGTAAAGGTCGTTGGTAGTCAGTGCAGTATATTACTGAAGAAGTGGTGTAATATAGCCGTGTATAAAAACTATGTATAACTCTATATTTTATACTAGTGTTGGGGCTCTAACTAGCACCCTGGAGTGTCTCGTCACTGTTGTGTATACAAGCAGTGATGTTGCTCTAGGGAGTTAGGTTAGAAAAATAGTTTGATGGCTCTGTAGTATAGCCAGTTAGTGATATAACTCTTTAATTGTATTTCATTGTATTCTTGTAGTTTTATGCTGTATAATACAGTTGTAGTTTGATTGTGTAGTATAATATGATATTGTGTGGTACAGTATGATATTGTGTGGTACAGTGTGATATTGTGTGGTACAGTGTGATATTGTGTGGTACAGTATGATATTGTGTGGTACAGTGTGATATTGTGTGGTACAGTGTGATATTGTGTGGTACAGTGTGATATTGTGTGGTACAGTGTGATATTGTGTGGTACAGTGTGATATTGTGTGGTACAGTGTGATATTGTGTGGTACAGTGTGATATTGTGTGGTACAGTGTGATATTGTGTGGTACAGTGTGATATTGTGTGGTACAGTGTGATATTGTGTGGTACAGTGTGATATTGTGTGGTACACTGCGATATTGTGTGGTACAGTGTGATATTGTGTAGTACAGTGTGATATTGTGTGGTACAGTGTGATATTGTGTGGTACAGTGTGATATTGTGTGGTACAGTGTGATATTGTGTGGTACAGTGTGATATTGTGTGGTACAGTGTGATATTGTGTGGTACAGTGTGATATTGTGTGGTACAGTGTGATATTGTGTGGTACAGTGTGATATTGTGTGGTACAGTATGATATTGTGTGGTACAGTGTGATATTGTGTGGTACAGTATGATATTGTGTGGTACAGTATGATATTGTGTGGTACAGTATGATATTGTGTGGTACAGTATGATATTGTGTGGTACAGTATGATATTGTGTGGTACAGTGTGATATTGTGTGGTACAGTGTGATATTGTGTGGTACAGTATGATATTGTGTGGTACAGTATGATATTGTGTGGTACAGTATGATATTGTGTGGTACAGTATGATATTGTGTGGTACAGTATGATATTGTGTGGTACAGTATGATATTGTGTGGTACAGTATGATATTGTGTGGTACAGTATGATATTGTGTGGTACAGTATGATATTGTGTGGTACAGTGTGATATTGTGTGGTACAGTATAATATTGTGTGGTACAGTATGATATTGTGTGGTACAGTATGATATTGTGTGGTACAGTATAATATTGTGTGGTACAGTATGATATTGTGTGGTAGTATGATATTGTGTGGTACAGTATGATATTGTGTGGTACAGTATGATATTGTGTGGTACAGTATAATATTGTGTGGTACAGTATGATATTGTGTGGTACAGTATAATATTGTGGTACAGTATGATATTGTGTGGTACAGTATGATATTGTGTGGTACAGTATGATATTGTGTGGTACAGTATGATATTGTGTGGTACAGTATGATATTGTGTAGTACAGTGTGATATTGTGTGGTACAGTATAATATTGTGTGGTACAGTATGATATTGTGTGGTACAGTATAATATTGTGGTACAGTATGATATTGTGTGGTACAGTATGATATTGTGTGGTACAGTATGATATTGTGTGGTACAGTATGATATTGTGTGGTACAGTATGATATTGTGTGGTACAGTGTGATATTGTGTGGTACAGTATGATATTGTGTGGTACAGTATGATATTGTGTGGTACAGTATGATATTGTGTGGTACAGTGTGATATTGTGTGGTACAGTATGATATTGTGTGGTACAGTGTGATATTGTGTGGTACAGTGTGATATTGTGTGGTACAGTATGATATTGTGTGGTACAGTATGATATTGTGTGGTAGTATGATATTGTGTGGTACAGTATGATATTGCATAGTATAGTTGTATAGTAGGCTATATTGTACTGGAGCAACGCTGAGAGGCTTTCAATTTTATACTAGGGTACAGTGTACCGTCATGCTGGTACAGTGTCGTGCTGGTACTGTGTACCATCATGCTGGTACAGTGTACCCTCATGCTAGTACGGTGTACTGTTGTGCTGGTACAGTGTATCCCCATGCTGGTACAATGTACCGTCATGCTGGTACAGTGAACTGTCGTGCTGGCACATTGTACCCTCATGCTAGTACAGTATACCGTCATGCTGTTAAAGTATACCGTCATGCTGGTACAGTGTACTGTCGTGCTGGTACAGTGTACCCTCATGCTAGTACAGTGTGCTGTCGTGCTGGTACGGTGCACCCTCATGCTGGTACAGTGTACTGTCGTGCTGGTACAGTGTACCCCCATGTTGGTACAATGTACCGTCATGCTAGTACAGTGTACCGTCATGCTGGGACAGTTTACCCTCATGCTGGGAAAGTGTACCCTTATGCTGGGTCAGTGTACCTTCATGCTGGTACAGTGTACCCTCATATTGGTATAGTGTACCGTCACGCTAGTGAAGTATACCCTCATACTAGGTCATTGTACCGTCATGCTGGGACAATGTACTCTCATGCTGGGTCAGTGTACCTCATGCTGGGTCAGTGTACTCTCATGCTGGGTCAGTGTACCTCATGCTGGGTCACTGTACCCTCATGCTGGGTCATTGTACCCTCATGCTGGGTCAGTGTACCTCATGCTGGGTCAGTGTACCCTCATGCTGGGTCAGTGTACTCTCATGCTGGGTCAGTGTACCTCATGCTGGGTCACTGTACCCTCATGCTGGGTCAGTGTACCCTCATGCTGGGTCAGTGTACCTCATGCTGGGTCAGTGTACCCTCATGCTGGGTCAGTGTACCCTCATGCTGGGTCAGTGTACCCTCATGCTGGTGGGGACAGGGTGGGTGGGGCGGTGGGTGGACGGGCACGCAAACACCAGAGGGTAGGCAGGGCGGTGGGCGGCCTGTTTTTCTGCCAGCTGGTGACCTGTGGGCGTGACAGCTAACTTACAGCTGTGACCGCCCCACCCACACAGCTGTCACCACGCCCACCGCCCCACCCACACAGCTGTCACCACGCCCACCGCCCCACCCACACAACTGTCACCACGCCCACCACCCCACTCACACAGCTGTCACCATGCCCACCGCCCCACCCAAACAGCTGTCACCATGCCCACCGCCCCACCCACACAGCTGTCACCACGCCCACCGCCCCACCCACACAGCTGTCATCACACCCACCGCCCCGCCCACACAGCTGTCACCACGACCACCGCCCCACCCACACAGCTGTCACCACGCCCACCGCCCCACCCACACAACTGTCACCACGCCCACCACCCCACTCACACAGCTGTCACCATGCCCACCGCCCCACCCAAACAGCTGTCACCATGCCCACCGCCCCACCCACACAGCTGTCACCACGCCCACCGCCCCACCCACACAGCTGTCATCACACCCACCGCCCCGCCCACACAGCTGTCGCCACGATCACCGCCCCGCCCACACAGCTGTCATCACACGCACCGCTCCGCTTACACAGCTGTCGCCACGCCCACCGCCCTGCCCACACAGCTGTCCCCACGCCCACCGCCCCACCCACACAGCTGTCACCACGCCCACCGCCCCTCCCACACAGCTGTCACCACGACCACCGCCCCTCCCACACAGCTGTCATCACACGCACCGCTCCGCTCACACAGCTGTCGCCACGCCCACCGCCCCTCCCACACAGCTGTCACCACGACCACCGCCCCTCCCACACAGCTGTCATCACACGCACCGCTCCGCTCACACAGCTGTTGCCACGCCCACCGCCCCGCCCACACAGCTGTCGCCACGCCCACCGCCCCCACACAGCTATCGCCACGCCCACCGCCCCCACACAGCTATCGCCACGCCCACCGCCCCGCCCACACAGCTGCCACCACGCCCACCGCCCCGCCCACACAGCTGCCACCACGCCCACCGCCCCGCCCACACAGCTGCCACCACGCCCACCGCCCCAGATTAAACTATGGTCAGTGGGAAAATGTAAATGTGGAGCCATAATAGTGACTAAGGGGAGCTAATGGAGGTAGGGGTGGCGGGAAGGGTAATTACCCATTAACTTTCCCCTAATAAAGGGCATCAAGGGGAAAATGACATTAAATGTTAATGGGTGAAAGTGGGGAAGGAGACTGAGAGGAAATGGGGGAAAGCAGCATCCTCTTTCCCCTTAAATGGTGGCAGAAGAGTGGGGAGGTACTTAGAAAGTACTCTCCAGCGACCATGGTCCTGGTATCATTTCATGGTCCTTGTATAAGTACATGGTCCTTGTATAAGTACATGGTCCTTGTATCAATACATAATCCTTGTATCCTTCCATGGTCCTTGTATCAGTACATGGTCCTTGTATCAGTACATGGTCCTTGTATCTGTACATGGTCCTTGTATCAGTCCATGTCCTTGTATCGCTATATGGTTACATGGTCCTTTAATAAGTACATGGTTCCATGATCCTTTTATCAGTACATGGTTCCATGGTCCTTGCATAAGTCCATGGCTCCATGGTCCTTGTATCAGTCCATGATTCCATGGCTCCATGGTCCTTGTATTAGTACATGGCTCCATGGTCCTTGTATCAGTCCATGGCTCCACGGATCTTGTACCAAACCATGGTTCCATGGTCCTTGTATCAGTCCATGATTCCATGGCTCCATGGTCCTTTTATTAGTACATGGCTCCATGGTCCTTGTATCAATCCATGGCTCCACGGATCTTGTATCAAACCATGATTCCATGGTGCTTGCATCAGTCCATGGTTCCATGGTCCTTGTATTAGTACATGGCTCCATGGTGCTTGTACCAGTCCATGGTTCCATGGAATTTGGGAAATTCCTATCTAGGTAGTCCCCGACATTGGTACGTGGGATTTTACTGGCGAGATTAGAACCTATGGTTGAGAAGAAGTCGTTTATCTTGTTAGCTGTGTCAGTGGGATGCAGTGGTGTTTCATGAGGTTTAGTTAGAATAATATTCTTGTTTTTTTTTCAGTTTGTGGGTCCCTAGAATCTGGGAAAGTGTTTTCCAGGTCTTTTTTATATCTCCTCTTGTGTCAGTGAATCTGCTGGAGTAGTACAGTTGTTTGGCTTTCTTTATTAATTTGGTGAGAACTGTTGAATATTGTTTAAGAATATCTTTGTGTATTAAGCCCTGTCTATATTGCTTTTCATATTGGTGTTTCTTATCAATGGATTTCAGAATGCTGCTGGTTAGCCATGGGCAACCGAGCCGTTTATTCGTGATCTGTTTTGTTTTTATAGGACAATGTTTGTTGTATAGTCTAAGTATTTTGTTAAGAAAAATGTCTGTCCAATCGCCAATACCATTGGCCTTGGAGAATTCTGTAGGCCAGTCAACAGTCTCTAGGTCAGCTGTGAACTTCCTTATTGAGGCCTCATCATGGAGTCTAAATGAAACTTTGTTGTATTCGAGTCGTGGCTTACTAATGTTTGTCAAGAGGAAGGTTGGGTAGTGGTCAGTAGTGCTTTCTGTGATTATCCCTGATTTAAGGGGGGCTAGTATATTGGTCCATATGTGGTCTATTATTGGTTGCACTTGTTTCAGTGAGCCTGGTTGGTTTAGTTATTGTTGGTATGAGAAGTGTGTTGTTCATATTGTTGATGAAATCAGTTACAGTCTGATCATCTGGTAGGCCAAGGTTGATATTGAAGTCTCCAGCTAAGAGAAGATGGTGCTTGTTCATTTATCTGTTTGTTATTAGTGACTTTAAATTCTCACTGAAGTTTGGGATGTTTGTGTGGGGTATCCGGTATATGGCACCGATTGTTATAGGCGTCTTGAGGTTTTTTACAGTAAAATTAGCAAAAATGTATTCCCCATATTCATCACTAAAGCAAGTGGTGCTAATACAAGATAGTTGGTTAGAGTAATAGATTGCAGTACCATCCCTAACTTGGTATGGTCTGCAGTTGTGGATTGTTGTGTATCCTGGTAGTGGGTAGATATCAATTGTGTCCTGCTTAAGCCAGGTCTCAGTAAGAATAATGCAGGAGAAGGGTGTCTTTAGTGACTCAGTGACTTTAGTGACCATAACACAGATGACAGTTAGCCTGGCAAGCAGCTATGATAGTCATTACTAACACCATAACACAGATGACAGCAAGCCTGGCAAGTAGCTATGATAGTCATTACTAACACCATAACACAGATGACAGTTAGCCTGGCAAGCAGCCATGATAATCATTACTAACACTATAACACAGATGACAGCTAGCCTGGCAAGCAGCTATGATAGTAATTACTAGCTCTATAACACAGATGACAGCTAGCCTGGCAAGCAGGCGTGATAGTCATTACTAACACTATAACACAGAAGACAGGCAGCTAAATATGGAAAGCACAGAAGAGAGCTGTACACTAGGCCTACACTCGATATATATACATGGAGAGCTATACATCTCTCAGTGTACAGTATGGACATCGACAGGTGTACGTTTCTCAGTGTATAGATGCTGAGAGTACCGCTATTTTAGATATCAAAGTATTCTCAACTGGTGGTGTACAAGTGACACGTAGCCTTAATGACCCTTGCGTACTCAATAATAATAATAATAATAATAATAATAATAATAATAATAATAATAATAATAATAATAATAATAATAATAATAATAATAATAATTATAATATCTTTATTTCTAAAAGTACATGCACAAGGTATACAGGCCTAACTGACATGAATGACCTCCTACTATATAGAAAGCCCCTTGTTATGCAGAGCACTTTGGGCAAATTAGGTCAATTTTGTCCCAGGATGTGACCCACATCAGTCGACTAACACCCAGGTACCCATTTTATTGATGGGTTAACAGGGACAGCAAATGTCTTACGAAAACACATCGTAATGTTTTCCAGCCGTACCGGGAGATCGATACCTGGACCTCAGTGTATGAGCTGAGTACGCTAGCAATCAAACTACGTTACTGGTAACGTCCTGTGTTCACCTGACGTCGCGTATCATATATATACCGCATTAGACTGCAGAAGCCTCTCTGGGCGAAACGTTTCTTGGGGTTAAAAAGTCTTGATGAGTGCGCACGTTTCTTTCACTTATAAACTTGCCGGTATCTCCATCCGCTGTGGATAAATATTATAGCCTCGGCATCACAGAGACAACTAAGTATCAACAGTCATTATCGGGATGACTGTCTCACAGCCTGTCATCATCAAATATTTCGGACAGTTAAATTAACTTCAAATATTTCGGGCAGTTAATTAACGTCAAATATTTCGGGCAGTTAATTAACGTCAAATATTTCGGGCGGTTTATTAACGTCAAATATTTCTGGTTTTATGCAGCAGATATTTTAGGCAGTTTATACAGGTCAGATATCTCCCTTTAAGATATTAAGAATCTTTAGAACTGTGTATTATCAAGGTATTAAGAATATTTATCACGAGGTAATATCAGAGATATTTACTTGTGAGAGGTAGAATACCATAAGCGTTATTACCCTCACATTATACATTAACGTGTAAGCGCTAGACACGTACGAAGCACACAGCGCCCGGGGAAGAAGTAGTCAAGTTTGAGCCAAAGGGTGGTGACTCCATTTCCTTGGATCAAGAGCCCTCCACCAGTATCAGGACTCTTCCACCGGGCCCTGAGACATACCCGTGTGTCAGCCGTTCTTTGTAAATGTTCGGAATAAGAAATAATCATTCACCCTTCCCCGTCTCTATTAATTCTTCCTCTCCTCTCTCCCCCTTCCCCTTTCCCTCCCCATTCCCCTTTCCCTCCCCCTTCCCTTTTCCCTCTCCCTCCCGCAACACACACACCCTGCTCCCCCTTCCCCTCTCTCTCTCTCAAAAAAAAAAAAAAAAAAATCAGCTATGTGCTTTGAGCAGAGTAATCTAGCAAGCTGACACTGTGAGGCTGTTAGTCTGGTTAGGTTAGGATGGTACAGTCATGGTACCGCTGCTGCCCTGCTATTAGTCTGGTTAGTGTAGGATGGTACAGTCAGGGTACCGCTGCTGCCCTGCTATTAGTCTGGTTAGTGTAGGATGGTACAGTCATGGTACCGCTGCTGCCCTGCTATTAGTCTGGTTAGTGTAGGATGGTACAGTCAGGGTACCGCTGCTGCCCTGCTATTAGTCTGGTTAGTGTAGGATGGTACAGTCAGGGTACCGCTGCTGCCCTGCTATTAGTCTGGTTAGTGTAGGATGGTACAGTCAGGGTACCGCTGCTGCCCTGCTATTAGTCTGGTTAGTGTAGGATGGTACAGTCAGGGTACCGCTGCTACCCTGCTATTAGTCTGGTTAGTGTAGGATGGTACAGTCATGGTACCGCTGCTGCCCTGCTATTAGTCTGGTTAGTGTAGGATGGTACAGACATTGTACCACTGCTACCCTGCTATTAGTCTGGTTATTGTAGGATGGTACAGTCAGGGTACCACTGCTACCCTGCTATTAGTCTGGTTATTGTAGGATGGTACAGTCATGGTACCGCTGCTACCCTGCTATTAGTCTGGTTAGTGTAGGATGGTACAGTCAGGGTACCACTGCTACCCTGCTATTAGTCTGGTTATTGTAGGATGGTACAGTCATGGTACCGCTGCTACCCTGCTATTAGTCTGGTTAGTGTAGGATGGTACAGTCATGGTACCGCTGCTGCCCTGCTATTAGTCTGGTTAGTGTAGGATGGTACAGACATTGTACCACTGCTACCCCTGCTATGGTTAGTCTGCTACCCTGTTATAGTGTAGGATGGTACAGTCAGGGTACCGCTGCTACCCTGCTATTAGTCTGGTTAGTGTAGGATGGTACAGACATTGTACCACTGCTACCCTGCTATTAGTCTGGTTATTGTAGGATGGTACAGTCAGGGTACCGCTGCTACCCTGCTATTAGTCTGGTTAGTGTAGGATGGTACAGACATTGTACCGCTGCTACCCTGCTATTAGTCTGGTTATTGTAGGATGGTACAGTCAGGGTACCGCTGCTACCCTGCTATTAGTCTGGTTAGTGTAGGATGGTACAGACATTGTACCACTGCTACCCTGCTATTAGTCTGGTTATTGTAGGATGGTACAGTCAGGGTACCGCTGCTACCCTGCTATTAGTCTGGTTAGTGTAGGATGGTACAGACATTGTACCACTGCTACCCTGCTATTAGTCTGGTTAGTGTAGGATGGTACAGTCAGGGTACCGCTGCTACCCTGCTATTAGTCTGGTTATTGTAGGATGGTACAGATATTGTACCGCTGCTACCCTGCTATTAGTCTGGTTAGTGTAGGATGGTGCAATCATTGTACCGCTGCTACCCTGCTATTAGTCTGGTTAGTGTAGGATGGTACAGTCAGGGTACCGCTGCTACCCTGCTATTAGTCTGGTTATTGTAGGATGGTACAGACATTGTACCACTGCTACCCTGCTATTAGTCTGGTTAGTGTAGGATGGTACAGTCAGGGTACCGCTGCTACCCTGCTATTAGTCTGGTTATTGTAGGATGGTACAGACATTGTACCACTGCTACCCTGCTATTAGTCTGGTTAGTGTAGGATGGTACAGTCAGGGTACCGCTGCTACCCTGCTATTAGTCTGGTTAGTGTAGGATGGTACAATCTGCTGCCAACCTGCTATTAGTCTGGTTAGTGTAGGATGGTACAGTCATGGTACCGCTGCTTCCCTGCTATTAGTCTGGTTAGTGTAGGATGGTACAGTCATTGTACCACTGCTACCCTGCTATTAGTCTGGTTAGTGTAGGATGGTACAGTCATTGTACCGCTGCTACCCTGCTATTAGTCTGGTTAGTGTAGGATGGTACAGACATTGTCCCGCTGCTACCCTGCTATTAGTCTGGTTAGTGTAGGATGGTACAGTCAGGGTACCGCTGCTACCCTGCTATTAGTCTGGTTAGTGTAGGATGGTACAGTCATTGTACCGCTGCTACCCTGCTATTAGTCTGGTTAGTGTAGGATGGTACAGTCATGGTACCGCTGCTACCCTGCTATTAGTCTGGTTAGTGTAGGATGGTACAGTCAGGGTACCGCTGCTACCCTGCTATTAGTCTGGTTATTGTAGGATGGTACAGACATTGTACCGCTGCTACCCTGCTATTAGTCTGGTTAGTGTAGGATGGTACAGTCATTGTACCGCTGCTACCCTGCTGTTAGTCTGGTTAGTGTAGGATGGTACAGTCAGGGTACCGCTGCTACCCTGCTATTAGTCTGGTTAGTGTAGGATGGTACAGTCATTGTACCGCTGCTACCCTGCTATTAGTCTGGTTATTGTATGATGGTACAGACAGGGTACCGCTGTTACCCTGCTATTAGTTTGGTTAGTGTAGGATGGTACAGTCATGGAACCGCTGCTACCCTGCTATTAGTCTGGTTATTGTAGGATGGTACAGTCATGGTACCGCTGCTACCCTGCTATTAGTCTGGTTAGTGTAGGATGGTACAGTCATTGTACCGCTGCTACCCTGCTATTAGTCTGGTTAGTGTTGGATGGTACAGTCATTGTACCGCTGCTACCCTGCTATTAGCCTGGTTATTGTAGGATGGTACAGTCATGGTACCGCTGCTACCCTGCTATTAGCCTGGTTAGTGTAGGATGGTACAGTCATGGTACCGCTGCTACCCTGCTATTAGTCTGGTTAGTGTAGGATGGTACAGTCAGGGTACCGCTGCTACCCTGCTATTAGCCTGGTTATTGTAGGATGGTACAGTCATGGTACCGCTGCTACCCTGCTATTAGCCTGGTTAGTGTAGGATGGTACAGTCATGGTACCGCTGCTACCCTGCTATTAGTCTGGTTAGTGTAGGATGGTACAGTCAGGGTACCGCTGCTACCCTGCTATTAGTCTGGTTAGTGTAGGACGGCACAGTCAGGGTACCGCTGCTACCCTGCTATTAGTCTGGTTAGTGTAGGATGGTACAATCAGGGTACCGCTGCTACCCTGCTATTAGTCTTGTTAGTGTTGGATGGTACAGTCAGGGTACCGCTGCTACCCTGCTATTAGTCTGGTTAGTGTAGGACGGCACAGTCAGGGTACCGCTGCTACCCTGCTATTAGTCTGGTTAGTGTAGGATGGTACAATCAGGGTACCGCTGCTACCCTGCTATTAGTCTCGTTAGTGTAGGATAGTACAGTCAGGGTACCGCTGCTACCCTGCTATTAGTCTGGTTAGTGTAGGATGGTACAGTCAGGGTACAGCTGCTACCCTGCTATTAGTCTGGTTAGTGTAGGATGGTACAGTCATTGTACCGCTGCTACCCTGCTATTAGTCTGGTTAGTGTTGGATGGTACAGTCAGGGTACCGCTGCTACCCTGCTATTAGTCTGGTTAGTGTAGGATGGTACAGTCAGGGTACCGCTGCTACCCTGCTATTAGTCTGGTTAGTGTAGGATGGTACAGTCAGGGTACCGCTGCTACCCTGCTATTAGTCTGGTTAGTGTAGGATGCTACAGTCAGGGTATCGCTGCTACCCTGCTATTAGTCTGGTTAGTGTAGGATGGTGCAGTCAGAGTACCGCTGCTACCCGGCTATTAGTCTGGTTAGTGTAGGATGCTACAGTCAGGGTACCGCTGCTACCCTGCTATTAGTCTGGTTAGTGTAGGATGGTACAGTCAGGGTACCGCCGCTACCCTGCTATTAGTCTGGTTAGTGTAGGATGGTACAGTCAGTGTACCGCTGCTACCCTGCTATTAGTCTGGTTAGTGTAGGATGGTACAGTCATGGCACCGCTGCTACCCTGCTATTAGTCTGGTTAGTGTAGGATGGTACAGTCAGGGTACCGCTGCTACCCTGCTATTAGTCTGGTTAGTGTAGGATGCTACAGTCAGAGTACCGCTGCTACCCTGCTATTAGTCTGGTTAGTGTAGGATGCTACAGTCAGGGTACCGCTGCTACCCTGCTATTAGTCTGGTTACAGTAGGATGCTACAGTAAGGGTACCGCTGCTACCCTGCTATTAGTCTGGTTACTGTAGGATGCTACAGTCAGGGTACCGCTGCTACCCTGCTATTAGTCTGGTTACTGTAGGATGGTACAGTCATGGTACCGCTGCTATTCTGCTATTAGTCTGGTTAGTGTAGGATGCTACATTCAGGGTACCGCTGCTACCCTGCTATTAGTCTGGTTACTGTAGGATGCTACAGTCAGGGTACCGCTGCTACCCTGCTATTAGTCTGGTTACTGTAGGATGCTACAGTCAGGGTACCGCTGCTACCCTGCTATTAGTCTGGTTAGTGTAGGATGGTACAGTCATGGTACCGCTGCTACCCTGCTATTAGTGTGGTTAGTGTAGGATGCTATAGTCAGGGTACCGCTGCTACCCTGCTATTAGTCTGGTTAGTGTAGGATGGTACAGTCAGGGTACCGCTGCTACCCTGCTATTAGTCTGGTTAGTGTAGGATGGTACAGTCAGGGTACCGCTGCTACCCTGCTATTAGTCTGGTTAGTGTAGGATGGTGCAGTCATTGTACCGCTGCTACCCTGCTGTTAGTCTGGTTAGTGTAGGATGGTACAGTCAGGGTACCGCTGCTACCCTGCTATTATTCTGGTTAGTGTAGGATGGTACAGTCAGGGTACCGCTGCTACCCTGCTATTAGTCTAGTTATTGTATGATGGTACAGACATTGTACCGCTGTTACCCTGCTATTAGTCTGGTTAGTGTAGGATGGTACAGTCATTGTACCGCTGCTACCCTGCTATTAGTCTGGTTATTGTGTAGGATGGTACAGTCATGGTACCGCTGCTACCCTGCTATTAGTCTGGTTAGTGTAGGATGGTACAGTCATTGTACCGCTGCTACCCTGCTATTAGTCTGGTTAGTGTTGGATGGTACAGTCAGGGTACCGCTGCTATTAGCCTGGATATTGTATGATGGTACAGTCATGGTACCGCTGCTACCCTGCTATTAGCCTGGTTAGTGTAGGATGGTACAGTCATGGTACCGCTGCTACCCTGCTATTAGTCTGGTTAGTGTAGGATGGTACAGTCAGGGTACCGCTGCTACCCTGCTATTAGTCTGGTTAGTGTAGGATGGTACAGTCAGGGTACCGCTGCTACCCTGCTATTAGTCTGGTTAGTGTAGGATGGTACAGTCAGGGTACCGCTGCTACCCTGCTATTAGTCTGGTTAGTGTAGGATGGTACAGTCATTGTACCGCTGCTACCCTGCTATTAGTCTGGTTAGTGTTGGATGGTACAGTCAGGGTACCGCTGCTACCCTGCTATTAGTCTGGTTAGTGTAGGACGGCACAGTCAGGGTACCGCTGCTACCCTGCTATTAGTCTGGTTAGTGTAGGATGGTACAATCAGGGTACCGCTGCTACCCTGCTATTAGTCTGGTTAGTGTAGGATAGTACAGTCAGGGTACCGCTGCTACCCTGCTATTAGTCTGGTTAGTGTAGGATGGTACAGTCAGGGTACAGCTGCTACCCTGCTATTAGTCTGGTTAGTGTAGGATGGTACACTCATTGTACCGCTGCTACCCTGCTATTAGTCTGGTTAGTGTTGGATGGTACAGTCAGGGTACCGCTGCTACCCTGCTATTAGTCTGGTTAGTGTAGGATGGTACAGTCAGGGTACCGCTGCTACCCTGCTATTAGTCTGGTTAGTGTAGGATGGTACAGTCAGGGTACCGCTGCTACCCTGCTATTAGTCTGGTTAGTGTAGGATGCTACAGTCAGGGTATCGCTGCTACCCTGCTATTAGTCTGGTTAGTGTAGGATGGTGCAGTCAGAGTACCGCTGCTACCCTGCTATTAGTCTGGTTAGTGTAGGATGCTACAGTCAGGGTACCGCTGCTACCCTGCTATTAGTCTGGTTAGTGTAGGATGGTACAGTCAGGGTACCGCTGCTACCCTGCTATTAGTCTGGTTAGTGTAGGATGGTACAGTCAGTGTACCGCTGCTACCCTGCTATTAGTCTGGTTAGTGTAGGATGGTACAGTCATGGCACCGCTGCTACCCTGCTATTAGTCTGGTTAGTGTAGGATGGTACAGTCAGGGTACCGCTGCTACCCTGCTATTAGTCTGGTTAGTGTAGGATGCTACAGTCAGAGTACCGCTGCTACCCTGCTATTAGTCTGGTTAGTGTAGGATGCTACAGTCAGGGTACCGCTGCTACCCTGCTATTAGTCTGGTTACAGTAGGATGCTACAGTAAGGGTACCGCTGCTACCCTGCTATTAGTCTGGTTACTGTAGGATGCTACAGTCAGGGTACCGCTGCTACCCTGCTATTAGTCTGGTTACTGTAGGATGGTACAGTCATGGTACCGCTGCTATTCTGCTATTAGTCTGGTTAGTGTAGGATGCTACATTCAGGGTACCGCTGCTACCCTGCTATTAGTCTGGTTACTGTAGGATGCTACAGTCAGGGTACCGCTGCTACCCTGCTATTAGTCTGGTTACTGTAGGATGCTACAGTCAGGGTACCGCTGCTACCCTGCTATTAGTCTAGTTAGTGTAGGATGGTACAGTCATGGTACCGCTGCTACCCTGCTATTAGTGTGGTTAGTGTAGGATGCTATAGTCAGGGTACCGCTGCTACCCTGCTATTAGTCTGGATACTGTAGGATGCTACAGTCAGGGTACCGCTGCTACCCTGCTATTAGTCTGGTTACTGTAGGATGGTACAGTCAGGGTACCGCTGCTACCCTGCTATTAGTCTGGTTAGTGTAGGATGGTACAGTCAGGGTACCGCTGCTACCCTGCTATTAGTCTGGTTATTGTAGGATGGTACAGATATTGTACCGCTGCTACCCTGCTATTAGTCTGGTTAGTGTAGGATGGTACAATCATTGTACCGCTGCTACCCTGCTATTAGTCTGGTTAGTGTAGGATGGTACAGACATTGTACCACTGCTACCCTGCTATTAGTCTGGTTAGTGTAGGATGGTACAGTCAGGGTACCGCTGCTACCCTGCTATTAGTCTGGTTATTGTAGGATGGTACAGACATTGTACCACTGCTACCCTGCTATTAGTCTGGTTAGTGTAGGATGGTACAGTCAGGGTACCGCTGCTACCCTGCTATTAGTCTGGTTAGTGTAGGATGGTACAATCATTGTACCGCTGCCAACCTGCTGTTAGTCTGGTTAGTGTAGGATGGTACAGTCAGGGTACCGCTGCTACCCTGCTATTAGTCTGGTTATTGTAGGATGGTACAGACATTGTACCACTGCTACCCTGCTATTAGTCTGGTTATTGTAGGATGGTACAGACATTGTACCACTGCTACCCTGCTATTAGTCTGGTTAGTGTAGGATGGTACAATCATTGTACCGCTGCTACCCTGCTATTAGTCTGGTTATTGTAGGATGGTACAGTCATTGTACCGCTGCTACCCTGCTATTAGTCTGGTTAGTGTAGGATGGTACAGTCATGGTACCGCTGCTACCCTGCTATTAGTCTGGTTATTGTAGGATGGTACAGACATTGTACCGCTGCTACCCTGCTATTAGTCTGGTTATTGTAGGATGGTACAGACATTGTACCGCTGCTACCCTGCTATTAGTCTGGTTAGTGTAGGATGGTACAGTCAGGGTACCGCTGCTACCCTGCTATTAGTCTGGTTAGTGTAGGATGGTACAGTCAGGGTACCGCTGCTACCCTGCTATTAGTCTGGTTAGTGTAGGATGGTGCAGTCATTGTACCGCTGCTACCCTGCTGTTAGTCTGGTTAGTGTAGGATGGTACAGTCAGGGTACCGCTGCTACCCTGCTATTATTCTGGTTAGTGTAGGATGGTACAGTCAGGGTACCGCTGCTACCCTGCTATTAGTCTGGTTATTGTATGATGGTACAGACATTGTACCGCTGTTACCCTGCTATTAGTTTGGTTAGTGTAGGATGGTACAGTCATTGTACCGCTGCTACCCTGCTATTAGTCTGGTTATTGTAGGATGGTACAGTCAGGGTACCGCTGCTACCCTGCTATTAGTCTGGTTATTGTATAATGGTACAGTCATGGTACCGCTGCTACCCTGCTATTAGTCTGGTTATTGTAGGATGGTACAGTCAGGGTACCGCTGCTACCCTGCTATTAGTCTGGTTAGTGTAGGATGGTACAGTCATTGTACCGCTGCTACCCTGCTATTAGCCTGGTTATTGTAGGATGGTACAGTCATGGTACCGCTGCTACCCTGCTATTAGCCTGGTTAGTGTAGGATGGTACAGTCATTGTACCGCTGCTACCCTGCTATTAGTCTGGTTATTGTAGGATGGTACAGTCAGGGTACCGCTGCTACCCTGCTATTAGTCTGGTTATTGTAGGATGGTACAGTCATGGTACCGCTGCTACCCTGCTATTAGTCTGGTTATTGTAGGATGGTACAGTCAGGGTACCGCTGCTACGCTGCTGTTAGTCTGGTTAGTGTAGGATGGTACAGACATTGTACCGCTGCTACCCTGCTATTAGCCTGGTTATTGTAGGATGGTACAGTCATGGTACCGCTGCTACCCTGCTATTAGCCTGGTTAGTGTAGGATGGTACAGTCATGGTACAGCTGCTACCCTGCTATTAGTCTGGTTAGTGTAGGATGGTACAGTCAGGGTACCGCTGCTACCCTGCTATTAGTCTGGTTAGTGTAGGATGGTACAGTCAGGGTACCGCTGCTACCCTGCTATTAGTCTGGTTAGTGTAGGATGGTACAGTCAGGGTACCGCTGCTACCCTGCTATTAGTCTGGTTAGTGTAGGATGGTACAGTCAGGGTACAGCTGCTACCCTGCTATTAGTCTGGTTAGTGTAGGATGGTACAGTCATTGTACCGCTGCTACCCTGCTATTAGTCTGGTTAGTGTTGGATGGTACAGTCAGGGTACCGCTGCTACCCTGCTATTAGTCTGGTTAGTGTAGGATGGTACAGTCAGGGTACTGCTGCTACCCTGCTATTAGTCTGGTTAGTGTAGGATGGTACAGTCAGGGTACCGCTGCTACCCTGCTATTAGTATGGTTAGTGTAGGATGCTACAGTCAGGGTATCGCTGCTACCCTGCTATTAGTCTGGTTAGTGTAGGATGGTGCAGTCAGAGTACCGCTGCTACCCTGCTATTAGTCTGGTTAGTGTAGGATGCTACAGTCAGGGTACCGCTGCTACCCTGCTATTTAGTCTGGTTAGTGTAGGATGGTACAGTCAGTGTACCGCTGCTACTCTGCTATTAGTCTGGTTAGTGTAGGATGGTACAGTCATTGCACCGCTGCTACCCTGCTATTAGTCTGGTTAGTGTAGGATGGTACAGTCAGGGTACCGCTGCTACCCTGCTATTAGTCTGGTTAGTGTAGGATGCTACAGTCAGAGTACCGCTGCTACCCTGCTATTAGTCTGGTTAGTGTAGGATGCTACAGTCAGGGTACCGCTGCTACCCTGCTATTAGTCTGGTTACAGTAGGATGCTACAGTAAGGGTACCGCTGCTACCCTGCTATTAGTCTGGTTACTGTAGGATGCTACAGTCAGGGTACCGCTGCTACCCTGCTATTAGTCTGGTTACTGTAGGATGGTACAGTCATGGTACCGCTGCTATTCTGCTATTAGTCTGGTTAGTGTAGGATGCTACATTCAGGGTACCGCTGCTACCCTGCTATTAGTCTGGTTACTGTAGGATGCTACAGTCAGGGTACCGCTGCTACCCTGCTATTAGTCTGGTTACTGTAGGATGCTACAGTCAGGGTACCGCTGCTACCCTGCTATTAGTCTAGTTAGTGTAGGATGGTACAGTCATGGTACCGCTGCTACCCTGCTATTAGTGTGGTTAGTGTAGGATGCTATAGTCAGGGTACCGCTGCTACCCTGCTATTAGTCTGGTTAGTGTAGGATGGTACAGTCAGGGTACCGCTGCTACCCTGCTATTAGTCTGGTTAGTGTAGGATGGTACAGTCAGGGTACCGCTGCTACCCTGCTATTAGTCTGGTTAGTGTAGGATGGTGCAGTCATTGTACCGCTGCTACCCTGCTGTTAGTCTGGTTAGTGTAGGATGGTACAGTCAGGGTACCGCTGCTACCCTGCTATTATTCTGGTTAGTGTAGGATGGTACAGTCAGGATACCGCTGCTACCCTGCTATTAGTCTGGTTATTGTATGATGGTACAGACATTGTACCGCTGTTACCCTGCTATTAGTTTGGTTAGTGTAGGATGGTACAGTCATTGTACCGCTGCTACCCTGCTATTAGTCTGGTTATTGTAGGATGGTACAGTCATGGTACCGCTGCTACCCTGCTATTAGTCTGGTTAGTGTAGGATGGTACAGTCATTGTACCGCTGCTACCCTGCTATTAGTCTGGTTAGTGTAGGATGGTACAGTCATTGTACCGCTGCTATTAGCCTGGTTATTGTAGGATGGTACAGTCATGGTACCGCTGCTACCCTGCTATTAGCCTGGTTAGTGTAGGATGGTACAGTCACGGTACCGCTGCTACCCTGCTATTAGTCTGGTTAGTGTAGGATGGTACAGTCAGGGTACCGCTGCTACCCTGCTATTAGTCTGGTTAGTGTAGGATGGTACAGTCAGGGTACCGCTGCTACCCTGCTATTAGTCTGGTTAGTGTAGGATGGTACAGTCAGGGTACCGCTGCTACCCTGCTATTAGTCTGGTTAGTGTAGGATGGTACAGTCATTGTACCGCTGCTACCCTGCTATTAGTCTGGTTAGTGTTGGATGGTACAGTCAGGGTACCGCTGCTACCCTGCTATTAGTCTGGTTAGTGTAGGACGGCACAGTCAGGGTACCGCTGCTACCCTGCTATTAGTCTGGTTAGTGTAGGATGGTACAATCAGGGTACCGCTGCTACCCTGCTATTAGTCTGGTTAGTGTAGGATGGTACAATCAGGGTACCGCTGCTACCCTGCTATTAGTCTGGTTAGTGTAGGATAGTACAGTCAGGGTACCGCTGCTACCCTGCTATTAGTCTGGTTAGTGTAGGATGGTACAGTCAGGGTACAGCTGCTACCCTGCTATTAGTCTGGTTAGTGTAGGATGGTACAGTCATTGTACCGCTGCTACCCTGCTATTAGTCTGGTTAGTGTTGGATGGTACAGTCAGGGTACCGCTGCTACCCTGCTATTAGTCTGGTTAGTGTAGGATGGTACAGTCAGGGTACCGCTGCTACCCTGCTATTAGTCTGTTTAGTGTAGGATGGTACAGTCAGTGTACCGCTGCTACCCTGCTATTAGTCTGGTTAGTGTAGGATGCTACAGTCAGGGTATCGCTGCTACCCTGCTATTAGTCTGGTTAGTGTAGGATGGTGCAGTCAGAGTACCGCTGCTACCCTGCTATTAGTCTGGTTAGTGTAGGATGCTACAGTCAGGGTACCGCTGCTACCCTGCTATTAGTCTGGTTAGTGTAGGATGGTACAGTCAGGGTACCGCTGCTACCCTGCTATTAGTCTGGTTAGTGTAGGATGGTACAGTCAGTGTACCGCTGCTACCCTGCTATTAGTCTGGTTAGTGTAGGATGGTACAGTCATGGCACCGCTGCTACCCTGCTATTAGTCTGGTTAGTGTAGGATGGTACAGTCAGGGTACCGCTGCTACCCTGCTATTAGTCTGGTTAGTGTAGGATGCTACAGTCAGAGTACCGCTGCTACCCTGCTATTAGTCTGGTTAGTGTAGGATGCTACAGTCAGGGTACCGCTGCTACCCTGCTATTAGTCTGGTTACAGTAGGATGCTACAGTAAGGGTACCGCTGCTACCCTGCTATTAGTCTGGTTACTGTAGGATGCTACAGTCAGGGTACCGCTGCTACCCTGCTATTAGTCTGGTTACTGTAGGATGGTACAGTCATGGTACCGCTGCTATTCTGCTATTAGTCTGGTTAGTGTAGGATGCTACATTCAGGGTACCGCTGCTACCCTGCTATTAGTCTGGTTACTGTAGGATGCTACAGTCAGGGTACCGCTGCTACCCTGCTATTAGTCTGGTTACTGTAGGATGCTACAGTCAGGGTACCGCTGCTACCCTGCTATTAGTCTAGTTAGTGTAGGATGGTACAGTCATGGTACCGCTGCTACCCTGCTATTAGTGTGGTTAGTGTAGGATGCTATAGTCAGGGTACCGCTGCTACCCTGCTATTAGTCTGGATACTGTAGGATGCTACAGTCAGGGTACCGCTGCTACCCTGCTATTAGTCTGGTTACTGTAGGATGGTACAGTCAGGGTACCGCTGCTACCCTGCTATTAGTCTGGTTACTGTAGGATGCTACAGTCAGGGTACCGCTGCTACCCTGCTGTTATTCTGGTTACTGTAGGATGGTACAGTCATGGTACCGCTGCTACCCTGCTATTAGTCTGGTTAGTGTAGGATGCTACAGTCAGGGTACCGCTGCTACCCTGCTATTAGTCTGGTTAGTGTAGGATGGTACAGGCATGGTACCTCTGCTACCCTGCTATTAGTCTGGTTAGTGTAGGATGATACAGTCATGGTACCGCTGCTACCCTGCTATTAGTCTGGTTACTGTAGGATGGTACAGTCATTGTATCGCTGCTACCCTGCTATTAGTCTGGTTACTGTAGGATGGTACAGTCAGGGTACCGCTGCTACCCTGCTGTTAGTCTGGTTACTGTAGGATGCTACAGAACGGTACCGATGCTACCCTGCTATTAGTCTGGTTAGTGTAGGATGGTACAGTCATGGTACCGGTGCTACCCTGCTATTAGTCTGCTTAGTGTAGGATGGTACAGTCATGGAACCGCTGCTACCCTGCTATTATTCTGGTTAGTGTAGGATGGTACAGTCATTGTACCGCTGCTAACCTGCTATTAGTCTGGTTAGTGTAGGATGGTAAAGTCATGGTACCGCTGCTACCCTGCTATTAGTCTGGTAGTCTTGTTAGTGTAGGATGGTACAGTCATGGTTCCGCTGCTACCCTGCTATTAGTCTGGTTAGTGTAGGATGGTACAGTCAGGGTACCGCTGCTACCCTGCTATTAGTCTGGTTAGAGTAGGATGGTACAGTAATGGTACCGCTGCTACCCTGCTATTAGTCTGGTTAGTGAAGGATGGTACAGTCAGGGTACCGCTGCTACCCTGCTAATAGTCTAGTTAGTGTAGGATGGTACAATCATGGTACCGCTGCTGCCCTGCTATTAGTCTGGTTAGTGTAGGATGGTACAGGCATGGTACCGCTGCTACCCTGCTAATAGTCTGGTTAGTGTAGGATGGTACAGTCAGGGTACCGCTACTACCCTGCTAATAGTCTGGTTAGTGTAGGATGGTACAGTCATGGTACCGCTGCTACCCTGCTATTAGTCTGGTTAGTGTAGGATGGTACAGTCATGGTACCGCTGCTACCCTGCTATTTGTCTGGTTAGTGTAGGATGGTACAGTCAGGGTACCGCTCCTACCCTGCTATTAGTCTGGTTAGAGTAGGATGGTACAGGCATGGTACCGCTGCTACCCTGCTATTAGTCTGGTTAGTGAAGGATGGTACAGTCAGGGGTACCGCTGCTACCCTGCTATTAGTCTCGTTAGTGTAGGATGGTACAGTCAGGGTACTGCTGCTACCCTGCTATTAGTCTGGTTAATGTAGGATGGTACAGGCATGGTACCGCTGCTACCCTGCTATTAGTCTTGTTAGTGAAGGATGGTACAGTCAGGGGTACCGCTGCTACCCTGCTATTAGTCTCGTTAGTGTAGGATGGTACAGTAATGGCTCCACTGCTACCCTGCTATTAGTCTGGTTAGTGTAGGGTGGTACAGTCAGGGTACCGCTGCTACCCTGCCCTTGACACTGGCATTGATCCCAGGTGCCCAGCTGTGAGTGCCAGGCTCGCTCCTATATCACTGACCATCCGTAATCTGATAAGCAAAGTCGATTAGGTAAATATTGAGTGTGTGTGTGTGTGTGTGTGTGTGTGTGTGTGTGTGTGTGTGTATGATGATGTCAGTAGTCACGTGTGGTCATACCTATTCTAAGCTATCTGGGAGTTAGCGTGGGCTGTTACCAAGTACCATGGCTTGTTGTAGTGTTTTAGAATCGCCTGGTTAAAGTGTTGAAGAAGGAGGTTCTACTTCTTCAGGAGTAAAATAGGAGGCTGAAGCTTCGCATAGATGAGTTTGGGAGCGAGTGTGAGAAGGATTTAGCTGGTATGGAGGAAATGGTCACCAGCAGTGATAGTGACAGCCGCTTTAAGTGGCAAGTAATTCACAGTTCAGGAAGAAGGAAGATAAGTAGGGCTAACAGAGAAGATGTGAAGGTAGGAAATCGATTCTCTGTTCTTCAGCACGAGTGTACTTCAGTGGTTAGTGAGGTTGAAGATACTACTGATTCGCCTGTAAGAATGTTTTAATTGTAGGATATATGGACCGTGCTTTTTGTAACAGAGATAGAAAGGTCAGACAGAGGGTGTGCCTTCCTGGAGCTGGTGCTGGTGACATAATCAGCAGGTTGGATAATATTATGTCAGGTAATGGGAACAAGCCCATTATCTGTTTTAGTGCTGGGGGTAATGACATTGGGAAGGGCAGGAGACAGGAGCTGGATAAGTACAGGTCAGCCATAGAAGTAGTCAGGTCTAAGGGAGGGATCCCAGTCATATGTAGCATCTTGCCTAGAAGGGGAATGGGCAATGAAGGGATGTCTAGTGCAATTGGTATAAATTGCTGGCTAGACAGGTACTGCAAGGAACTTGCAATCCCTTTCATTGATAACTGAGACATATTCTATGGCAAACGTGGTATGTATGCAAGGGATGGGGTTCATCAATTACCCCTTCGATTGAGGGGGTAATTGATGATTTGTCTAGGAATTTAAACTGATAGATTATAGAGGAATGGGTGTTTGTGGGAAACAATCAGGCTGCAGTATTAGGGTTAAAAACAGCAGTTATTACCGGGATACCTCAGGGATATGTTTAAAAGACAATATTCAAAATAAAGTTGCTAGTAATGGCAAATCAATTGATCAACAAACAAAGAGAGATAGTAGAGGGCAACGAGTGACTAGCTCCCTTAAGGTTTACTATATAAATAGTAGGAGTCTGAGATAGATGAGCTAAGATTACTTGCAAGTGCAGGTAATATAGATATTATTCGTATAACAGAGACCTAGTTCAACCTGAAAGATAGAGAAATGCCTTCTGAATGCAACATACAGGGTTATAAACTATTCCACACTGATAGGGTCAAAAGGAAGGGTGGTGGAGTGGCGATGTAAGTCAGAGATAATTTAAATTTTTGTTTTAGACATGATATAAGATTACAAACATCTAACACAGAATCTGTTTGGCTACAGTTTCTCGAGGAACGTGACAAATTAATTTTGCGTGTGATATATAGGCCCCCCAACCCTTGATAGGGAGTGCAATAAGCTGTTATGGGACGAAATTCATAAGGCGTCTAGATATGAAAATGTTGTGTTAATGGGAGATTTTAACTTTAGACAAATTGATTGGAACAATGTGACAGGAAATCTTGAGTCTAGTGACTTTCTTGATACAGTTCAGGATTGCTTTTTAGAACACTTTGTGACAGAACCAACTAGAGGAAACAATCTGCTTGACTTGGTTCTTGCCAACAAAGAATCACTAACTAATAATCTTCAGGTTAATGATGAACTTGGGGAAAGTGATCACAAATCACTTAATTTCAATATATCATGGAATTACCCAGATAACTACAATCAAATCTCTGTCCCAGACTTTCGCTTGGCCGATTTCATGGGACTGAAAAATTACCTGGGTGGGCTAAATTGGGATGTCCTGACTATGGGTCAGGTAGGTGATCTTGGTTGCCAATATAACGTTTTTCAGAGCATAGTTCTAGCTGCCCAGACAACTTTTGTTCCGAGTAGGTAAATTAGACCTAACAAAAATGATCCCAAATGGATGAACAATAGATTAAAACATCTCATAGGTCAAAAGAGAGGCATATACAGGCGTATCAAAAGAGGGGACGGGCAGTTAAGAAATAAATATATTCAATTAAAGAGAGAAATAAAAAAAAGTAATAAGAAAAGCAAAAAGGGATTATGAGGCTAAGGTCACAAGGGATTCGAAGACTAAGCCAAAGGGTTCTTTCAGATATACAGAAGTAAGATTAGGGACAAGATTGGCCCACTTAAGAGTAACTCAGGTCAGATCACTGACAGTGATAAGGATATGTGTGAAATTTTCAGTACCTACTTCCTCTCAGTTTTTACCCAGGAAAATACTTGCGAAATTCCTGAAATAATAAATTATGTAGAACAGGATGATAATAAACTATGCACGATTGCTGTAACTAGTGACATGGTCCTCAGACCAATAGAGAAATTAAAACCTAACAAATCCCCAGGCCCTGATGAACTATTTGCAAGGGTGTTAAAGTAATGTAAAGAGGGATTTAGCATACCTTTGGCTAATCTTTTTCAACATATCACTACAAACTAGCATAGTGCCTGATAAGTGGAAAATGGCAAATGTAATACCTGTTTACAAGGCAGGTGACAGGTCCTTAGCTTCGAACTATAGACCAATAAGCCTTACCTCCATAGTGAGAAAATTTATGGAATCAGTAATTGCCGAGGCAATTTGTAGCCATCTTGAAAGGCATAAATTGATTAATGAGCCTCAACACGGTTTTACTAAGGGGCGTTCCTGTCTTACGAATTACTAACTTTCTTCACTAAAGTGTTTGAGGAGGTAGATCATGGTAATGAATATGATATTGTGTATATGGACTTCAGTAAGACTTGCTAGAGTTCCACATCGAGGCTTTTCAGGAAAATTAAGGCACACGGAATAGGAGGAGAAATTTTTTCTTGGGTAGAGGCATGGTTGACAGATAGGTAGCAGAGAGTTTGCATCAATGGGGAGAAATCATAATGGAGGCGCGTCACGAGTGGTGTTCCACAGGGGTCAGTGTTGGGCCCGTTGTTGTTCACAATTTACATAAACGACATAGATGAGGGAATAAATAGCGACATAAGCAAATTTGCTGATGACACCAAAATAGGCCGTCCAATTCATTCTAATGAGGACACTAGAGCACTCCAGGATGATTTGAATAGACTGATGCAATCCAAACCATACCACGGGCGGGGATAGAACCCGCGATCAGAGAGTCTCAAAACTCCAGACCATCTCATTAGCCACTGGACCAGCTAGCCACAATAAGATTCGTCCAATTAGGCATATTTCTACATCATAGGAAGGTTAGCATAGGCATCACTGTGACCACAAATGCAAGTTTTTACAGACGAATCTCCAGCTAGCGTGGCCCTGACGAACTCTAGGTCAAGTCCCCTCACGAAATCGTAATGACACGATTGCAAACAAACCATACCACGATTCCGTGAGTCATGTTAACGGCTTTGAGGGGACTTGAGCTAGAGTTCGTCACGGCCACGCTAGCTGGAGATTCGTCTGTAAAATCTTGCATTTGTGGTCACAGTGGTGCCTATGCTAACCTTCCTATGGTGTAGAAATATACCTAGTTGGACGAATCTTATTGTGGCTAGCTGGTCCAGTGGCTAACGCGACGGTCTGGAGTTTTGAGACTCTGATCGCGGGTTCTGTCCCCGCCCGTGGTATGGTTTGTTTGAAATCGTGTCATTACGATTTCGTGAGTCATGTTACTGATGCAATGGTCGGAGAAGTGGCAGATGCAGTTTAATATAGACAAATGCAAAGTTCTAAATGTTGGACAGGAAAATAACCATGTCACATGTAATCTAAATAATGTAGATCTTAATACTACTGATTGCGAAAAGGATTTAGGAGTTCAGGTTAGTAGTAATCTAAAACCAAGACAACAGTGCATTAGTGTCTGCAATAAAGCTAACAGAATCCTTGGCTTCATATCTAGAAGTATAAATAATAGAAGTCCTCAACTTGTTCTCCAACTCTATATATCCTTAGTTAGGCCTCATTTAGATTATGCTGCTCAGTTCTGGTCACCATATTACAGAATGGATATAAATGCACTGGAAAACGTACAAAGGAGGACGACAAAGTTGATCCCATGTATCAGAAATCTTCCCTATGAGGATAGACTGAGGGCCCTGAATCTGCATTCTCTCGAAAGGCGTAGAATTATGGGGGATATGATCGAGGTGTATAAATGGAAAACAGGAATAAATAAAGGGGATGTAAATAGCGTGCTGAAAATTTCCGGCCAAGACAGGACTCGCAGCAATGGTTTCAAGTTGGAAAAACTCAGATTCAGGAAGGATATAGGAAAGCACTGGTTTGGTAATAGAGTTGTGGATGAGTGGAACAAACTCCGAGTACAGTTATAGAGGCTAAAACGTTGTATTGTTTTAAAAATAAGTTAGATAAATACATGAGTGGGTGTGGGTGGGTGTGAGTTGGACCTGACTACCTTGTGCTACTAGATCTGATGCCGTGCTCCTTCCGTAAGTGGAAGTGACCTGACTAGGTGGGTCATTGTGCTAATCCGGGGGGGACATGGACCTGCTTCGCATGAGTCAGTAGGCCTGTTGCAGTGTTCCTTCTTTCTTATGTTCTTATGTGCGTGCGTGCGTGGGAGAGATTTTCTGTATGTGTGTGTGTACTCGCCTAATTGCACTCACCTAATTATGGTTGCAGGGGTCTGGTCATAACTCCTGGCCCTGCCTCTTCACTGGTCTCTACTAGGTCCACTCTCCCTGCTCCATGAGGTTTATCATACCTCTTCTTAAAGTTATGTATGGATCCTGCCTATATTATATCACTTTTCAGATTGTTCCACTTCCTGGCAACTCTATGACTGAAGAAATATTTCCTAACATCCCTGTGACTCATCTTAGTTTGTCGTTGTGTCCCATCTCTGAAACCACCTGTCCCTATCCACCTTGTTAATTCCTCTGAGTATTTTATATATCGTTATCATGTCCCTCCTATCCCTCCTGTCTTCCAGTGTCGTCATGTTGAGTTCACTTAACCTCTCCTCGTAGAACATACCATTTAGCTCTGGGACTAGTCTTGTTGCAAACTTTGCATTTTCTCAAATTTCTTGACGTGCTTAATCAGATGTGGGTTACATACTGATGCTGCATACTCCAATATAGACCTGAAATTCACGGTGCACAGAGTCCTGAACGATTCCTTACTGAGATGCCAGAATGCTAATCTTAGGTTTGCTAGTTGTCCATATGCTGCAGCAGTTACTTGGTTTGTGTGCGCCTCAGGAGATGTGCTCGGTATTATACACACTCCCAGATCTTTTTTTCTTGAGTGAGGTTATGTGTGTGTGTGTGTGTGTGTACTCACTTAATTGTACTCACCTAATTGTGGTTGCAGGGGTCGAGACTCAGCTCCTGGCCCCGCCTCTTCACTGATCGCTACTGGGTCCTCTCTCTCTCTGCTTCCTGAGCTTTGTCACACCTCTTCTTAAAACTATGTATGGTTCCTGCCTCCACTACTTCACTTGCTAGGCTATTCCACTTGCTGACAACTCTATGACTGAAGAGATACTTCCTAACGTCCCTGTGACTCGTCTGAGTCTTCAGCTTCCAGTTGTGACCCCTTGTCCCTGTGTCCCCTCTCTGGAACATCCTATCTCTGTCCACCTTGTGTGTGTGTGTTTGTGTGTGTGTGTGTGTGTGTGTGTGTGTTTGTGTGTGTGTGTGTGTGTGTGTGTGTGTGTGTGTGTGTGTGTGTGTGTGTGTGTGTGTGTGTGTTTGTGTGTGTGTTTTTTTTTGTGTGTGTGCATGTGTATGAGTGTGTGTGTGTGTGTATGTATGTGTGTGTGTGTGTGTACGAGTTTGTGTGTGTGTGTTTATGTGTGTGTGTGTTTGTGTGTGTGTGTACTCACTTATTTGTACTCACCTATTTGTGGTTGCAGGGGTCGAGTCACAGCTCCTGGCCCCGCCTCTTCGCTGATTGCTACTAGGTCCTCTCTCTCCCTGCCCCATGGGCTTCTATCATACCTCGCCTTAAAACTATGTATGGTTCCTGCCTCCACCACATCACTTTCTAGGCTATTCCATGGCCTGACTACTCTATGACTGAAGAAATACTTCCTAACATCCCTTTGATTCATCTGAGTCTTCAACTTCCAATTGTGACCTCTTGTGTCTGTGTCCCATCTCTGGAACATCCCGTCTTTGTCCACCTCGTCTATTCCGCGCAGTATTTTATATGTCGTTATCATGTCTCCCCTGACCCTCCTGGCCTCCAGTGTCGTCAGGCCGATTTCCCTCAACCTTTCTTCATAGGACAATCCCCGTAGCTCTGGGACTAGTCTTGTTGCAAACCTTTGCACTTTCTCTAATTTCTTGACGTGCTTGACTAGGTGTGGATTCCAAACTGGTGCTGCATACTCCAGTATGGGCCTGACGTAGATGGTATACAGAGTCTTAAACGGATCCTTACTGAGGTATCGGAACGCTATCCGTAGGTTTGACAGGCGCCCATATGCTGCAGCAGTTATCTGATTCATGTGCGCCTCAGGAGATATGCTCGGTGTTATACTCAATCCCAGATCTTTTTCCTTGAGTGAGGTTTGCAGTCTTTGGCCATCTAAACTATATTGTGTCTGCGGTCTTCTTTGCCCTTCCCCAATCTTTATGACTTTGCATTTGGCAGGGTTAAATTCAAGGAGCCAGTTGCTGGACCAGGCTTGTAGCCTGTCCAGGTCTCTTTGTAGTCCTGCCTGATCCTCGTCCGATTTGATTCTTCTCATTAACTTCACATCATCTGCAAACAAGGACTATAAACCTGGGAAAAACTACGTAGTCGACAGGTCTTGTTGCATATCTCCATCCATGTTGATGTGAAGCCTCCTCAGTGTTATGTATTGTGAAGCCTCGTTAGTGTTATGTATTGTGAAGCCTCCTCAGTGTTATGTATTGTGAAGCCTCGTTAGTGTTATGTATTGTGAAGCCTCCTCAGTGTTATGTATTGTGAAGCCTCGTTAGTGTTATATATTGTGAAGCCTCGTTAGTGTTATGTATTGTGAAGCCTCGTTAGTGTTATATATTGTGAAGCCTCGTTAGTGTTATGTATTGTGAAGCCTCCTCAGTGTTATGTATTGTGAAGCCTCGTTAGTGTTATGTATTGTGAAGCCTCCTCAGTGTTATGTATTGTGAAGCCTCGTTAGTGTTATATATTGTGAAGCCTCGTTAGTGTTATGTATTGTGAAGCCTCGTTAGTGTTATATATTGTGAAGCCTCGTTAGTGTTATATATTGTGAAGCCTCGTTAGTGTTATATATTGTGAAGCCTCGTTAGTGTTATATATTGTGAAGCCTCGTTAGTGTTATATATTGTGAAGCCTCGTTAGTGTTATGTATTGTGAAGCCTCGTTAGTGTTATGTATTGAGAAGCCTCGTTAGTGTTATGTATTGTGAAGCCTCGTTAGTGTTATGTATTGTGAAGCCTCGTTAGTGTTATATATTTTGAAGCCTCGTTAGTGTTATATATTGTGAAGCCTCGTTAGTGTTATGTATTGTGAAGCCTCGTTAGTGTTATGTATTGTGAAGCCTCGTTAGTGTTATGTATTGTGAAGCCTCGTTAGTGTTATGTATTGTGAAGCCTCGTTAGTGTTATGTATTGTGAAGCCTCGTTAGTGTTATGTATTGTGAAGCCTCGTTAGTGTTATGTATTGTGAAGCCTCCTCAGTGTTATGTATTGTGAAGCCTCCTCAGTGTTATGTATTGTGAAGCCTCATTAGTGTTATGTATTGTGAAGCCTCGTTAGTGTTATGTATTGTGAAGCCTCGTTAGTGTTATGTATTGTGAAGCCTCGTTAGTGTTATGTATTGTGAAGCCTCGTTAGTGTTATGTATTGTGAAGCCTCGTTAGTGTTATGTATTGTGAAGCCTCGTTAGTGTTATGTATTGTGAAGCCTCGTTAGTGTTATGTATTGTGAAGCCTCGTTAGTGTTATGTATTGTGAAGCCTCCTCAGTGTTATGTATTGTGAAGCCTCGTTAGTGTTATGTATTGTGAAGCCTCGTTAGTGTTATGTATTGTGAAGCCTCGTTAGTGTTATGTATTGTGAAGCCTCGTTAGTGTTATGTATTGTGAAGCCTCGTTAGTGTTATGTATTGTGAAGCCTCGTTAGTGTTATGTATTGTGAAGCCTCCTCAGTGTTATGTATTGTGAAGCCTCCTCAGTGTTATGTATTGTGAAGCCTCCTAAGTGTTATGTATTGTGAAGCCTCCTCAGTGTTATGTATTGTGAAGCCTCCTCAGTGTTATGTATTATGAAGCCTCGTTAGTGTTATGTATTGTGAAGCCTCCTCAGTGTTATGTATTGTGAAGCCTCCTCAGTGTTATGTATTGTGAAGCCTCCTCAGTGTTATGTATTGTGAAGCCTCCTCAGTGTTATGTATTGTGAAGCCTTCTCAGTGTTATGTATTGTGAAGCCTCCTCAGTGTTATGTATTGTGAAGCCTCGTTAGTGTTATGTATTGTGAAGCCTCGTTAGTGTTATGTATTGTGAAGCCTCGTTAGTGTTATGTATTGTGAAGCCTCGTTAGTGTTATGTATAATGAAGCCTCGTTAGTGTTATGTATTGTGAAGCCTCCTCAGTGTTATGTATTGTGAAGCCTCCTCAGTGTTATGTATTGTGAAGCCTCCTCAGTGTTATGTATTGTGAAACCTCGTTAGTGTTATGTATTGTGAAGCCTCGTTAGTGTTATGTATTGTGAAGCCTCGTTAGTGTTATGTATTGTGAAGCCTCCTCAGTGTTATGTATTGTGAAGCCTCGTTAGTGTTATGTATTGTGAAGCCTCGTTAGTGTTATGTATTGTGAAGCCTCGTTAGTGTTATGTATTATGAAGCCTCGTTAGTGTTATGTATTGTGAAGCCTCCTCAGTGTTATGTATTGTGAAGCCTCCTCAGTGTTATGTATTGTGAAACCTCGTTAGTGTTATGTATTGTGAAGCCTCGTTAGTGTTATGTATTGTGAAGCCTCGTTAGTGTTATGTATTGTGAAGCCTCCTCAGTGTTATGTATTGTGAAGCCTCGTTAGTGTTATGTATTGTGAAGCCTCGTTAGTGTTATGTATTGTGAAGCCTCGTTAGTGTTATGTATTGTGAAGCCTCGTTAGTGTTATGTATTGTGAAGCCTCCTCAGTGTTATGTATTGTGAAGCCTCCTCAGTGTTATGTATTGTGAAGCCTCATTAGTGTTATGTATTGTGAAGCCTCGTTAGTGTTATGTATTGTGAAGCCTCGTTAGTGTTATGTATTGTGAAGCCTCGTTAGTGTTATGTATTGTGAAGCCTCGTTAGTGTTATGTATTGTGAAGCCTCGTTAGTGTTATGTATTGTGAAGCCTCGTTAGTGTTATGTATTGTGAAGCCTCGTTAGTGTTATGTATTGTGAAGCCTCGTTAGTGTTATGTATTGTGAAGCCTCCTCAGTGTTATGTATTGTGAAGCCTCGTTAGTGTTATGTATTGTGAAGCCTCGTTAGTGTTATGTATTGTGAAGCCTCGTTAGTGTTATGTATTGTGAAGCCTCGTTAGTGTTATGTATTGTGAAGCCTCGTTAGTGTTATGTATTGTGAAGCCTCGTTAGTGTTATGTATTGTGAAGCCTCCTCAGTGTTATGTATTGTGAAGCCTCCTCAGTGTTATGTATTGTGAAGCCTCCTCAGTGTTATGTATTGTGAAGCCTCCTCAGTGTTATGTATTGTGAAGCCTCCTCAGTGTTATGTATTATGAAGCCTCGTTAGTGTTATGTATTGTGAAGCCTCCTCAGTGTTATGTATTGTGAAGCCTCCTCAGTGTTATGTATTGTGAAGCCTCCTCAGTGTTATGTATTGTGAAGCCTCCTCAGTGTTATGTATTGTGAAGCCTCCTCAGTGTTATGTATTGTGAAGCCTCCTCAGTGTTATGTATTGTGAAGCCTCGTTAGTGTTATGTATTGTGAAGCCTCGTTAGTGTTATGTATTGTGAAGCCTCGTTAGTGTTATGTATTGTGAAGCCTCGTTAGTGTTATGTATTATGAAGCCTCGTTAGTGTTATGTATTGTGAAGCCTCCTCAGTGTTATGTATTGTGAAGCCTCCTCAGTGTTATGTATTGTGAAGCCTCCTCAGTGTTATGTATTGTGAAACCTCGTTAGTGTTATGTATTGTGAAGCCTCGTTAGTGTTATGTATTGTGAAGCCTCGTTAGTGTTATGTATTGTGAAGCCTCCTCAGTGTTATGTATTGTGAAGCCTCGTTAGTGTTATGTATTGTGAAGCCTCGTTAGTGTTATGTATTGTGAAGCCTCGTTAGTGTTATGTATTGTGAAGCCTCGTTAGTGTTATGTATTGTGAAGCCTCGTTAGTGTTATGTATTGTGAAGCCTCCTCAGTGTTATGTATTGTGAAGCCTCGTTAGTGTTATGTATTGTGAAGCCTCGTTAGTGTTATGTATTGTGAAGCCTCGTTAGTGTTATGTATTGTGAAGCCTCGTTAGTGTTATGTATTGAGAAGCCTCGTTAGTGTTATGTATTGTGAAGCCTCGTTAGTGTTATGTATTGTGAAGCCTCCTCAGTGTTATGTATTGTGAAGCCTCGTTAGTGTTATGTATTGTGAAGCCTCCTCAGTGTTATGTATTGTGAAGCCTCCTCAGTGTTATGTATTGTGAAGCCTCGTTAGTGTTATGTATTGTGAAGCCTCGTTAGTGTTAGGTATTGTGAAGCCTCGTTAGTGTTATGTATTATGAAGCCTCGTTAGTGTTATGTATTGTGAAGCCTCCTCAGTGTTATGTATTGTGAAGCCTCCTCAGTGTTATGTATTGTGAAGCCTCCTCAGTGTTATGTATTGTGAAGCCTCGTTAGTGTTATGTATTGTGAAGCCTCCTCAGTGTTATGTATTGTGAAGCCTCCTCAGTGTTATGTATTGTGAAGCCTCGTTAGTGTTATGTATTGTGAAGCCTCGTTAGTGTTATGTATTGTGAAGCCTCGTTAGTGTTATGTATTGTGAAGCCTCGTTAGGGTTATGTATTGTGAAGCCTCGTTAGTGTTATGTATTGTGAAGCCTCGTTAGTGTTATGTATTGTGAAGCCTCGTTAGTGTTATGTTTTGTGAAGTCTCGTTAGTGTTATGTATTGTGAAGCCTCGTTAGTGTTATATATTGTGAAGCCTCGTTAGTGTTATGTATTGTGAAGCCTCGTTAGTGTTATATATTGTGAAGCCTCGTTAGTGTTATGTATTGTGAAGCCTCGTTAGTGTTATATATTGTGAAGCCTCGTTAGTGTTATGTATTGTAAAGCCTCGTTAGTGTTATATATTGTGAAGCCTCGTTAGTGTTATGTATTGTGAAGCCTCGTTAGTGTTATGTATTGTGAAGCCTCGTTAGTGTTATGTATTGTGAAGCCTCGTTAGTGTTATGTATTGTGAAGCCTCGTTAGTGTTATGTATTGTGAAGCCTCGTTAGTGTTATATATTGTGAAGCCTCGTTAGTGTTATGTATTGTGAAGCCTCGTTAGTGTTATATATTGTGAAGCCTCGTTAGTGTTATGTATTGTGAAGCCTCGTTAGTGTTATGTATTGTGAAGCCTCGTTAGTGTTATGTATTGTGAAGCCTCGTTAGTGTTATGTATTGTGAAGCCTCGTTAGTGTTATATATTGTGAAGCCTCGTTAGTGTTATATATTGTGAAGCCTCGTTAGTGTTATATATTGTGAAGCCTCGTTAGTGTTATGTATTGTGAAGCCTCGTTAGTGTTATATATTGTGAAGCCTCGTTAGTGTTATGTATTGCGATGTAAATAAATGAAAATGTCATCTTCGCCTTCGTTTTCCGAAGGATTTACCAGAGTCTGTCATCGTCACTTAAGTGATCCCACACACAGAATTTACCAGAGTCGATCATTGTAACATAAGTGGTCTTATACATAGAATTTACCAGAGTCTGTCACTGTAACTTCAGTGGTCCCATACACAGGATTTTCCAGAATCTATCATTGTAAATTAAGTGGTCCTATACACAGGATATACCAGAGTCTATCATTGTAAATTAAGTGGTCCCATATACACAGGATTTACCAGAGTCTATCATTGTAAATTAAGTGGTCCTATACACAGGATTTACCAAAGTCTATCATTGTAAATTAAGTGGTCTCGTACACAGAATTTACCAGAGTCTATCATTGTAACTTAAGCGGTGCCATACACAGGAATTACCAGAGTCTATCATTGTAACTTAAGTGGTCCCATACACAGGATTTACCAGAGTCTATCATTGTAAATTATGTGGTCCCCTACACAGGATTTACCAATCTATCATTGTAACATAAGTGGTCCTATACACAGAATTTACCAGAGTTTCACTGTAACTTAAGTGGTCTCTGACACAGGTTATTGCTGATCACAAACACGGATGTTTGATTATAGTTTTTTTTCTGTCTGCGTTTTATCCACTTTTCCCCCCTAATGAACTTTTTCTGTTTCATTTTTTTTTAAACAACGCGAATGCGTAATTACCTTTGTGTGTGTGTGTGTGTGGAGAGAGAGAGAGAGAGAGAGAGAGAGAGAGAGAGAGAGAGAGAGAGAGAGAGAGAGAGAGAGAGAGAGAGATATAGAGAGAGAGAGAGAATCGAGTATAGAATAATAACCCAAGTTTTATGTTGGTAGTATACAGAGTTTCTGCATACTTTGGGTCACGTTACTTTACTGTTTAAGTTACGTTAATTTACGTTAAATTAGGTTAGTTCACGTTGAGGTAAAAAAAAAATACGATAGAGGAGATAAATAAACAATGACGAGATTCTGACACTAAAGTTGCTAAGGAATCCAAGAGTCTGATTCAACCTGATTACCTGTACTGCCCCAGGTTACTACAGTAGTGACTGGCGTGGTTGTCCTGTAGCTGGCGTGGTTGTCCTGTAGCTGACGTGGTTGTCCTGTAGCTGGCGTGGTTGTCCTGTAGCTGACGTGGTTGTCCTGTAGCTGGCGTGGTTGTCCTGTAGCTGGCGTGGTTGTCCTGTAGCTGACGTGGTTGTCCTGTAGCTGGCGTGGTTGTCCTGTAGCTGGCGTGGTTGTCCTGTAGCTGGCGTGGTTGTCCTGTAGCTGGCGTGGTTGTCCTGTAGCTGACGTGGTTGTCCTGTAGCTGGCGTGGTTGTCCTGTAGCTGGCGTGGTTGTCCTGTAGCTGGCGTGGTTGTCTTGTAGCTGACGTGGTTGTCCTGTAACTGGCGTGGTTGTCCTGTAGCTGACGTGGTTGTCCTGTAGCTGACATGGTTGTCCTGTAGCTGACATGGTTGTCCTGTAGCTGACATGGTTGTCCTGTAGCTGACATGGTTGTCCTGTAGCTGACGTGGTTGTCCTGTAGCTGGCGTGGTTGTCCTGTAGCTGACGTGGTTGTCCTGTAGCTGACGTGGTTGTCCTGTAGCTGGCGTGGTTGTCCTGTAGCTGGCGTGGTTGTCCTGTAGCTAACATGGTTGTCCTGTAGCTGACGTGGTTGTCCTGTAGCTGACGTGGTTGTCCTGTAGCTAACATGGTTGTCCTATAGCTAACCTGGTTGTCCTATAGCTAACATGGTTGTTATCTAGCTGACGTGGTTGTCCTGTAGCTAACCTGATTGTCCTATAGCTAACCTGGTTGTCCTGTAGCTAACCTGGTTGTCCTGTAGCTGACGTGGGTGTCCTGTAGCTGACGTGGTTGTCCTGTAGCTAACGTGGTTGTCCTGTAGCTAACCTGGTTGTCCTATAGCTGACATGGTTGTCCTGTTGCTGACGTGGTTGTCCTGTAGCTAACCTGGTTGTCCTGTAGCTAACATGGTTGTCCTGTAGCTAACCTGGTTGTCCTGTAGCTAACCTGGTTGTCCTGTAGCTAACATGGTTGTCCTGTAGCTAACCTGGTTGTCCTGTAACTAACATGGTTGTCCTATAGCTAACATGATTGTCTTGTAGCTGACGTGGTTGTCCTGTAGCTAACCTGTTTGTCCTGTAGCTAACCTGATTGTCCTATAGCTAATCTGGTTGTCCTGTAGCTAACCTGGTTGTCCTGTAGCTGACGTGGTTGTCCTGTAGCTGACGTGGTTGTCCTGTAGCTAACGTGGTTGTCCTGCTAGCTAACATGGTTGTCTTGTAGCTGACATGGTTGTCCTGTAGCTGACGTGGTTGTCCTGTAGCTAACCTGGTTGTCCTGTAGCTAACATGGTTGTCCTGTAGCTAACCTGGTTGTCCTGTAGCTAACCTGGTTGTCCTGTAGCTAACATGGTTGTCCTGTAGCTAATCTGGTTGTCCTGTAACTAACATGGTTGTCCTATAGCTAACATGATTGTCTTGTAGCTGACGTGGTTGTCCTGTAGCTAACCTGGTTGTCCTGTAGCTAACATGGTTGTCCTATAGCTAACGTGGTTGTTCTGTAGCTAACCTGGTTGTCCTGTAGCTAACCTGGTTGTCCTGTAGCTAACATGGTTGTCCTGTAGCTAACCTGGTTGTCCTGTAGCTAACCTGGTTGTCCTGTAGCTGACGTGGTTGTCCTGTAGCTAACCTGGTTGTCCTGTAGCTAACCTGGTTGTCCTGTAGCTAACCTGGTTGTCCTGTAGCTAAGCTGGTTGTCCTGTAGCTGACGTGGTTGTCCTCTAGCTAACCTGGTTGTCCTGTAGCTAACCTGGTTGTCCTGTAGCTAACCTGGTTGTCCTGTAGCTAACCTGGTTGTCCTGTAGCTGACATGGTTGTCTTGTAGCTAACCTGGTTGTCCTGTAGCTGACATGGTTGTCATGTAGCTAACCTGGTTGTTCTGTAGCTGACATGGTTGTCCTGTAGCTAACCTGGTTGTCCTGTAGCTGACATGGTTGTCTTGTAGCTAACCTGGTTGTTCTGTAGCTAACCTGATTGTCCTGTAGCTGACGTGGTTGTCTTGTATCTGATACTGACTTGTCTGGATGCACACTCCAGTCCTGTCGTCACTCCGGAAAGAAAACTGGTCCCCAGCTAGGAGACTGGATCAGATGTATAGTGACTCTGCTAAGAGACTAAATCAGTTGTATGGTGACTCAGCTAGGAGACTGAATCAGTTGTATGGTGACTCAGCTAGGAGACTGAATTGGCTGTATGATGACTGCTAGGAGACTGAACTAGCTAAATGGTGACTCGGCTAGGAGACTGAATCGGCTGTATGATGACTGCTAGGAGACTGAACTAGCTAAATGGTGACTCGGCTTGGAGACTGAATCAATTATATGGTGACTCACCTAGGAGACTGCAGTGACTGTGTGTCATTAAGACTACACAAACCATGTACACACACTATGTGATTCTGTAATATTTTAATCACCACCCACACCATGGGTATGTGGTGACTACCACCCACACCATGGGTATGTGGTGACTACCACCCACCCCATGGGTATGTGGTGACTACCCCCCACACCATGGGTATGTGGTGACTACCACCCACACCATGGGTATGTGGTGACTACCACCCACACCATGGGTATGTGGTGACTACCACCCACACCATGGGTATGTGGTGACTACCACCCACCCCATGGGTATGTGGTGACTACCATGGGTATGTGGTGACTACCACCCACACCATGGGTATGTGGTGACTACCACCCACCCCATGGGTATGTGGTGACTACCACCCACCCCATGGGTATGTGGTGACTACCACCCACACCATGGGTATGTGGTGACTACCACCCACACCATGGGTATGTGGTGACTACCACCCACACCATGGGTATGTGGTGACTACCACCCACACCATGGGTATGTGGTGACTACCACCCCACACAGACACAACCCCCCCTCCCCCCCCTCCCGGCTCACTGGTATAGATTATCCAGAGTGAATTAAGTAAATATTTGATGGACTAAAACCTGACAAGTGACGTCACTTCTTGAGAGAAAAATTCTTGTGATATTTTGTGTCCCCAACACTGTGGTGCTCTCTCTCTCTCTCTCTCTCTCTCTCTCTCTCTCTCTCTCTCTCTCTCTCTCTCTCTCTCTCTCTCTCTCTCTCTCTCTGTCTGTCTGTCTCTCTGTCTGTCTCTCTGTCCGTCTCTCTCTCTCTCTCTCTCTCTCTCTCTCTCTCTCTCTCTCTCTCTCTCTCTCTCTCTCTCTCTCTCTCTCTCTCTCTCTCTCTCTCTCTCTCTGTCTGTCTGTCTCTCTGTCTCTCTCTCTCTCTCTCTCTCTCTCTCTCTCTCTCTCTCTCTCTCTCTCTCTCTCTCTCTCTCTCTCTCTGTCTGTCTGTCTGTCTGTCTCTCTGTCTCTCTCTCTCTCTCTCTCTCTCTCTCTCTCTCTCTCTCTCTTTTTATTTTTTTACACAGGGTTTGACAAGGTTAAGGATCCCTAGCTTTATTGACAGCTATTTACAGGTTAAGGATTCCTAACTTTATTGGCAAGCTGAGAGCTGTTACCTACATCAGCTCATTTGAAAGCATTTTTATTGTTATGAGACATACAAGTAGGGAACAGGATGAAGTTGGAGCCATCTGTGGGCCAGCATTTTCATTTGATCAACTGACTTTATCTCGTTGACATCATTATGCTGTACGAATGTGTTCCATACTCGAGTCATCCTGGGTATGTATGATCTCAGATGGAGTGATGTTCTGGAGAAGGGTACAGCCAGAGTGAAGTTTGCTGCTTTCTGCCCGTCTTGTGGCATAAAAGCTTGTTTCACGCTGTCCTCGAAGTGGATCCAAGTGTGGTACTTTGACAATATTGGCCTTGTACATAACAGTAAGGCCACCCACATCCCTCCTGTGTTGAAGGCTCTGCTGAAATGACAGATCTATCCAGGATGGGTCCAGGCGAGAGATGAGACGTCTTGCTCTGTTCTCTACTCTGTCAAGCAGTCGCAGATGAGAGCGGGGGGGGCAGGCAAACCAAGAAAGTGGAGCATACTCTCTCTCTCTCTCTCTCTCTCTCTCTCTCAGTTCATCACCCTTGGTGTGAAAGAAGGGTGTTAGGGGAAGTCATCCCAGTGATGACAGTCTTCAGGAAGTCATCTCCAGTGATGATAGTGCTGGGGAAGTCATCTCCAGTGATGACAGTCTTGAGGAAGTCATCTCCAGTGATGACAGTGTTGGGGAAGTCATCTCCAGTGATGACAGTGTTGGGTAAGTCATCTCCAGTGATGAGAGTGTTGGGGAAGTCATCCCAGTGATGACAGTCTTGAGGAAGTCATCTCCAGTGACGACAGTGCTGGAGAAGTCATCTCCAGTAATGACAGTGTTGGAGAAGTCATCTCCAGTAATGACAGTGTTGGTGAAGTCATCTCCAGTAATGACAGTGTTGGAGAATTCATCTCCTGTAATGACAGTGTTGGAGAAGTCATCTCCAGTAATGACAGTGCTGGAGAAGTCATCTCCAGTAATTAGTGTTGGGGAAGACATCTCCACTGATGACAGTGCTGGAGAAGTCATCTCCAGTAATGACAGTGTTGGGGAAGTCATCTCCAGTGATGATAGTGTTGGGGAAGTCATCCCCAGTAATGACAGTGTTGGGGAAGTCATCTCCAGTGATGACAGTGTTGGTAAGTCATCTCCAGTAATGACAGTGTTGGAGAAGTCATCTCCAGTAATGACAGTGTTGGAAAAGTCATCTCCAGTAATGACAGTGTTGGGGAAGTCATCTCCAGTGATGACAGCGTTGGGAAGTCATCTCCAGTAATGACAGTGTTGGAGAAGTCATCTCCAGTAATGACAGTGTTGGAGAAGTCATCTCCAGTAATGACAGTGTTGTAGAAGCCATCTCCAGTGATGACAGTGTTGGAGAAGTCATCTCCAGTAATGAAAGTGTTGGAGAAGTCATCTCCAGTAATGACAGTGTTGGAGAAGCCATCTCCAGTAATGACAGCGTTGGAGAAGTCATCTCCAGTAATGACAGTGTTGGGGAAGTCATCTCCAGTGATGACAGTGTTGGAGAAGTCATCTCCAGTGATGACAGTGTTAGAGAAGTCATCTCCAGTAATTACAGTGTTGGGGAAGTCATCTCCAGTAATTACAGTGTTGGGGAAGTCATCTCCAGTGATGACAGTGTTAGAGAAGTCATCTCCAGTAATTACAGTGTTGGGGAAGTCATCTCCAGTAATTACAGTGTTGGGGAAGTCATCTCCAGTGATGACTGTGTTATGGAAGTCGTCTTCAGTGATGATAGTTTTGGGGAAGTCAACTCTAATAATGAGTGTTGAGGAAGTCATCTCTAGTGATGACAGTGTTGGGGACGTCATCCCCTATGATGGCAGTGTTGGGGAAGTCACCTCCACTGATGACAGTGTTGGGGAAGATTCCCCAGTGATGACAGCGTTGGGGAAGTCATCTCCAGTAATGGCAGTGTTGGGGAAGTCATCTCTAGTAATGACAGTGTTGGGGAAGTCATCCCCAGTGATGTCAGTGTTGGAGTAGTCAACTCTAGTGATGACTGTTGGGGAAGTCATCTCTAGTGACGACAGTGTTGGGGACGTTATCCCCAATGATGGCAGTGCTGGGGAAGTCATCTCTGGTGATTACGGTGTTGGCGAAGTCATCTCCGATGATGGCAGTGTTGGGAAGTCATCTATAGTGATGACAGTGTTGGGAAAGTCATCCCCAATGATGGCAGTGTTGGAGAAGTCATCTCTAGTGATTACGGTGTTGGGGAAGTCATCCCCAATGATGGCATTGTTGGGGAAGTCATCCCCAATGATGACATTGTTGGGAAGTCATCTCTAGTGATGACAGTGTTGAAGAAGTCATCCCCAATGCTGGCTATGTTAGGGAAGTCATCCCTAGTGAGGGCATTGTTGGGGAAGTCATCCCCAATAATGGCGTTGTTGGGGAAGTCATCCCTAGTGAGGGCAGTGTTGGGGAAGTCATCCTCAATAATGGCTTTGTTGGGGAAGTCATCCCTAGTGAGGGCAGTGTTGGGGAAGTCATCCTCAATAATGGCTTTGATGGGGAAGTCATCCCTAGTGAGGGCAGTGTTGGGGAAGTCATCCTCAATAATGGCTATGTTGGGGGAAGTCATCCCTAGTGAGGGCAGTGTTGGGGAAGTCATCCCCAATAATGGCTATGTTGGGGGAAGTCATCCCCAATAATGGCTATGTTGGGGAAGTCATCCCTAGTGATGACAGTGTTGGGGAAGTTCACTTGGTAGTCACGTTATAATCAGGACCACTTGAAGTTCGATAACATTGAGCGATTTTTAACTTGAGAGATTTTATGTGTCTGCCTTTCTGACTACATGTCTATCTTCCTGTCTGCCTGTCTACCTGCTTGCCTCTCTGCCAGCCTACCTGTCTACCTGCTTGCCTGTCTGCCAGCCTGCTTGTCTACCGGCTTGCCTGTCTGCCAGCCGGCCTGTCTATCTGCTTGCCTGTCTGCCATCCTGCTTGTCTACCTGCTTGCCTGTCTGCCAGCTTGCCTGTCTGCCTGCTTGCCTGTCTGCCATCCTGCTTGTCTGTCTGCCAGCCTGCCTGTCTACCTACCTTCCTACTTGTCTGCTTGCTTGTCTGCCTATCTAGTGCCTGTTTTTAGAGGTGTCTAAGAGGGGTTACAGGTCAGGACCAGATGAAGACTAAGTCAGGGTCAAGTCAGGACCAGATTAAGATCAGGTCAGGACCAGATCAAGATCAGGTCAGGACCAGGTCAGGACCAGATCAGAACCACATCAAGACTACATCAAGACCAGGTCAGGACCACATCAAGACCAAATCAAGACCACATCAGGACCAGGTGAGGACCAGATCAAGACCACATCACGACCAAATCAAGACCAGATTAAGACCACATCAGGACCAGATCAAAACCTTATCAAGACCAGGTCAGGACCAGATCAAGACCAGATTAAGACTACATCAACACCAGATGAAGACCACATCTAAACCAGATCAAGACCAGGTCAGGACCAGATCAAGATCAGATCAAGAGCACATCAGGACCTGGTCAGGACCACATCAAGACCAGATCACGACTACATCAAGACCACATCAAGACCAGATCACGACCACATCAAGACCAGATCAAGACGACATCAGGACCACATCAAGACCAAAGCAAGACCAAGTCAGGACCAGATCGTGACCACATTAAGATCACATCAGGACCAGATCAAGATCACATCAAGACCAAGTCAGGGGTAGAACAGGTTAATGAATATTGATAATTAAAAATGATAAGAAATGACGATTATTAAAGAATTATGATAATTAAAGAAAGTTGGCTCTTTAATTATGATGAGAATTGAAGAATGGAGAAGAAAGTTCTTGTTAGGTGATAGAGAGAGAAAGAGAGAGAGAGAGAGAGAGAGAGAGAGAGAGAGAGAGAGAGAGAGAGAGAGAGAGAGGTGGGTGGGGGTGAGAGGGAATTTCCCTCTTAGGATGATACGCCATAAGACTCTGTTTCTCACCTGGCGTAGGATGAGAGGTCATCAGGGTCACCTGGGTCGATGTGTTGTTCGGACGAGGTCACAGCTGGTTATGAGGGGGTCACGAAGTCACCACAGGTGAAGAAAAGCGTACAAATATGAGGTCACAGCTGGTTATGAGGGTCACCAGGTCGCCACAGATGAAGGCGAGTATGCATTTGTATGTGTCTCTGTACTCGTCCACTTGTGTTTGTTGGGTTCGAGTCACAGCTCCTGTCACCTAGTTGTTGCTCAGGTGGCTTGTTAAGCACCTAGTTTCTGCCTGGAAGGTGGCTTGTTTGGCCCCTAGTTACTGCATGAAAGGTAGCTTGTTAGGCACCTATTGACAGCCTAGAAGATGGCTTGTTAGGCACTTAGTTACCGCCTGGAAGATGGCTTCTTAGGCACCTAGATAGGACTGGCATAGTTTTCTTGTTAACCACAGTACTAACATGGCACCAGGTGCCAAGACATAACGACATATACT
Source organism: Cherax quadricarinatus (assembly GCF_038502225.1). Classification (NCBI taxonomy): domain Eukaryota; kingdom Metazoa; phylum Arthropoda; class Malacostraca; order Decapoda; family Parastacidae; genus Cherax; species Cherax quadricarinatus. Next base: position 25,207,374 of record NC_091314.1, read on the forward strand.
CAATGTTACATATACCGTGAAATGTATATCTCTATGTATATACGCTGTAAGTCTATACTAATCCCTGTTTTAGGGATCAATGTATCCTTGACTAGTGGGACGCATGTTAACTGCAGCCTTAACGACCCTCCTGCAGTCGATAGGAAACGTTTCGCCCATCAGTAGTTCCATCAGTACAACACAGAGAAAAACGTTAAAATATGCGAAGTGGAAATTTGAGGAAATTAGTCCCTCAGCCCAGAGATTCGTTAAGTCCGTTAGTCTTGATAGAATTATAGCCTATAGAGGAAGAAGTGGCTTATATACTGGAGACACGTGCGGTGAAGTAGCTGGAGGCGGCGTCTCAGGTGGGCAGGGTTCACTAGTGGTAGTTGGTCGTCATAAAATGTCAGGCTAGCCTTGGAGGTGTGGAAGAATTGTCTGTAGCAAGATGGTGTGTTAGACACACCCAGGTGTTAGACACACCCAGGTGTTAGACACACCCAGGTGTTAGACACACCCAGGTGTTAGACACACCCAGGTGTTAGACACACCCAGGTGTTAAACACACCCAGGTGTTAGACACACCCAGGTGTTAGACACACCCAGGTGTTAGACACACCCAGGTGTTAGACACACCCAGGTGTTACACACACCCAGGTGTTACACACACAACAGGTGTTACATACACCCATGTGCCAGACACACCCAAGTGTCAGACACACCCAAGTGTCAGACACACCCAAGTATCAGACACACCAAGTTGTCAGACACCCAGGTGTCAGGCATACCCAGGTGTCAGACACACCCAGGTGTCAGACACACCCAGGTGTCAGACACACCTAGGTGTTAGACACCCAGGTGTCAGGCACACTCAGGTGTCAGACACACCTAGGTGTCAGACACACCTAGGTGTTAGACACACTTAGGTGTCAGACACCCAGATGTCAGGCACACCCAGGTGTCAGACACACCTAGGTGTCAGAGGTGTCAGGCACACTCAGGTGTCAGACACACCTAGGTGTCAGACACACCCAAGTGTCAAACACACCTAGGTGTCAGACGCCCAGGTGTCAGGCACACCCAGGTGTCAGACACACACAAGTGTCAGACATACCTAGGTGTCAGACACCCAGGTGTCAGGCACAATCAGGTGTCAGACACACCTAGGTGTCAGACGCACCCAAGTGTCGGGGATGGAATCCGCGGGTTCTATTCCCGCCCGTGGTATGGTTTGTTTGCAATCGTGTCATTACGATTTCGAGAGTCATATTAACGGCTTTGAGGGGACTTGAGCTAGAGTTCGTCACGGCCACGCTAGCTGGAGATTCGTCTGTAAAAACTTGCATTTGTGGTCACAGTGGTGCCTGTGCTAACCTTCCTATGGTGTAGAAATATACCTAGTTGGACGAATCTTATTTTGGCTAGCTGGTCTAGTGGCTAACGCGACGGTCTGGAGTTTTGAGACTCTCTGATCGTGGGTTCTATCCCCGCCCGTGGTATGGTTTGTTTGCAATCGTATCAATACAATTTCGTGAGTCAAGGGCAAAGAAGGCTGCAGACGGAGTATAGGCTAAGTGGCCAAAGGCTGCAAACCTCGCTCAAGGAGAAAGTTCTTGGTGTGAGTAAAACACCGAGCACGTCTCCGGAAGCACACATCAACCAGATAACTGCTGCAGCACATGGGCGCCTGACAAACTTGAGAATAGCATTCCGATACCTTAGTAAGGAATCGTTCGAGACACTGTATACCGTGTGCGTCAGGCCCATACTGGAGTATGCAGCACCTGTTTGGAAACCACACTTTATCAAGCACGTCAAGAAATTACAGAAAGTGCAAAGGTTTGCGACTAGGTTAGTTCCAGGGCTAAGGGGAATGTCCTATGAAGAAAGGTTAAGGGAAATCGGCCTGACGACACTGGAGGACAGGAGGGTCAGGGAACACATGATAACGACATATAAAATACTGCGTGGAGAAAGACAGGATGTTCCAGGGAAGGGACACAGAAATAAGAGGTCACAATTGGAAGTTGAAGACTCAGATGAGTCAAAGGGATGTTAGGAAGTATTTCTTCAGTCATAGAGTAGTCAGGCCGTGGAATAGCCTAGAAAATGACGTAGTGGAGGCGGGAACCATACATAGTTTTAAGACGAGGTTTGATAAAGCTCATGGAGCAGGGATAGAGAGGACCTAGTAGCAACCAGTGAAGAGGCGGGGCCAGGAGGTAAGACTCGACCCCTGCAACCACAAATAGGTGAGTACAAATAGGTGAGTACACACACACACACACACACACACACACACAGAGGTATGCCATGACGCGTCAATACCAGGTCGATGCCGTGGTCGGGTTGTCACGAATACTTGTCACGGCAGGTGAACTAGTACGTGGCACTGTCCCTTGCCGTAACCCCTGCCCCTGCCCTTGCCCTTGCCCCGATCCCTCACCCACCCTTTCCCTAACCCAGGCTCTTCTACTCCCTCCCCCCTCTTGTCCCTGCTCGCACCAGGGTCCCCTATCCCCTGTCCCTAATACTGGCTCTTCTCAGTGCACTCACCAGGCACTCAGAGAGTGCCACAAACACTCAGTATCCATAGAAATGCAACCTATACAAATTTTACACATGTAGTTGACACAAACTACATATGTAGTTGACAGTCTACATATACAGTTGACATGTAGTTTTAACATTAATATATAGTCGCCATTGCAACAGTTGCTACGGATGTCTAGGTAATAATTTTAACAGACCAACGAATTGAAGAGGAAAGCGAACGTTTCGCCCTCTCGCCGCCTCTCCTCATCCATTATCAGAGTCAACAGCAACTTGATGATAATAATAATAATAATATTAATAATAATAAAACTAAAAAAAATGACAATCTTTATTTCTACAAGTACAAGACACAACTTATACAGACCATAGCTCACATCAGTGACATATTTCATAGAAATCCCCTGGTTATACAAAGCATTTCGGGCAAGTTAGGTCATGTAATAAAGTTGGTAGAAACGTTGTCTGTTGTCATCTCCAGCTTCTGTGAAATGTTGCAGTGACTGTGTTGTGGTTGTGTTGCTTGGTTATCCATGTTTCTGGCCTGCGGAGTTATCCAGGACATGGATAGAGGGATTTACCACGAGCTCGTATCTTCAGGAGTTAGTGTGGACACGGACACACGGGATTACCCGAGTCACGGCTCTTCTCTCACCCTGTTGGCCTCTGTTGAATACGTTACCGTTGTTGCTGTTCCACAGTGTTTATGCTGGTTTTTTTCTTCTGGCATTTACTGTTTGGTGTTTTTCATATCTTTTTGAGGTTTCTGTTGCTCTTGATCCCGTTTGCACTGATCCTGTTTATTTTTTCTTATTTTTTTATGTTACTGTTGACGCTGTTAATGTAGCTGTACTTCTTTGAATCTAGATATATTGCTATGAATCTAGGTAAGTGTCATGAATCTAGATAAGTGTCATGAATCTACATAAGTGCCTTGTATCTAGATAAGTGCTATGAATCTAGATGTGTCATGAATCTAGATAAGTGCCTTGAATCTAGATAAGTACCATGAATCTAGATAAGTACCATGAATCTAGATAAGTACCATGAATCTAGATAAGTACCATGAATCTAGATAAGTACCATGAATCTAGATAAGTACCATGAATCTAGATAAGTAACTTGAATCTAAATAAGTACCATGAATCTAGATAAGTACCATGAATCTAGATAAGTGCCTTGAATCTAAATAGGTACCATGAATCTAGATAAGTACCATGAATCTAGATAAGTAACTTGAATCTAGATAAGTGCCATGAATCTAGATAAGTGCTATGAATCTAGATAAGTGCTATGAATCTAGATAAGTGCTATGAATCTAGATAAGTGCTATGAATCTAGATAAGTGCTATGAATCTAGATAAGTGCTATGAATCTAGATAAGTGCTATGAATCTAGATAAGTGCCATGAATCTAGATAAGTGCCATGAATCTAGATAAGTGTCATGAATCTAGATAAGTGCTGTGAATCTAGATGTATTGCTATAAATCTTGATGAGTGGGCTTAGTTCCTAGGACTTTTGTGAACCCCAGCGCTGCCCTCCAAAGGAGAGATAAACTAGGTACTTCGGAGGAAGGTAATTAAATCTGCTACTGTTGATGGTGTTAGTACGTGTGTTGATGTAATTGTTACTGATTATGCTACTCGTTAGCGCCAGGGGTTCGTTAACGTCAGGGTTCGTTAGTGCCGGGTTTTGTTAATGTCATGGTTCGTTAACGCCAAGGTTCTTTAGTGCCAGGATACGTTATTTCCAGGGTTTGTTAGTGCCAGAGTTCGTTAATGTCAGGATTCGTTAGTGCCAGGATTCGTTAGTGCCAGGGTTCATTAATGCCAAGGTTCGTTAATGCCAGGGTTCGTTGTTGTTGTTGTTGGGGTTTATAGGGCCACTGACAGCATACACCGTATCGAGCCCTCTAGGGTTCGTTAGTGCCAGGGTTTGTTAACGCCAGGATTCGTTAGCACCTTGAAGGGCAAGCAAAGCCGGACACGCGAGGTAATCCCAAGAATCCAGTGGACTCGAAACCCGTTCCCTTTCCAGCAAAGCAGGGCGACCCCGAAGAAGAAACCACCTCTACCATCACTCGCACGCGAGCTGTGTTACCACCAGAGCACACAACAGTGTTTCATTGAGCTCCACCCGGTTTAATAAAATTCTCCAGGTGGTTTAATAAAACTTGGTTTTACGCTGTGAAATCTATGTTTTAAATGCATGTAAACATTAATATGATGGAGAAACAAGAGAAAACGGGACAACATTGACGAGACGCTACAGAAAACGAGGCACAAGAAAGAGACACAGTAGAAAACGAGACACAAGAAACGAGACACCGGAGAAAACGAGACACCGGAGTAAACGAGGCACAAGAAAGGAGACACATTGAAAACGGAGCACCTTAGCAAACCAGACACCATAAAAACGAGACATCGTAGAAAAAAGAAACACCATATAAAACGAGACATCGTAGAAAACGAAACACCATAGAAAACGAGACATCGCAATGAACCAAGACATCGTAGAAAACGAAACCATATAAAACGAGACATCGTAGAAAACGAGATATCGCAGTAAACGTGGTTCTCTACCCTCCCCCCCATCAGTATTCCAATTACCAGAGCGCAGTGATTTCAGTGTTGTTTTATAGGCAATAAAACACGGAGTCAACCAGACACAAACCACGGTAAACAAAATCACTCTAATTCGTAAAAAAACATAAAAGAAAACACCAGATAAAAAGGAATAAATCGGTTTTACATATGAAAGATAGAGATAGAGAGAGATATAGATATAGATCGACACCATGCCCAGCCCTTCTAGGGTAGGGTAGGTGCCTGAGCCCGAGCCTTTAGCTCATAAGACTGTCATTCCCATTTGCCCCCTTGGGGCGGGGATGGCAGACCAGAGAGGCCTAGCTTGTGGCTAGGCCTGGGGACAGTTGGTCCCAAAGATGAGGAAGTACTTGTGCCTCCTCCCATGGGAGACTTAGGTCTCAGACACTCCCTAAAGAGGGAGCCAAGGCCGGGCCACCACTTGGAAAAGGCCCGGGCCGGGAGAATACCGGCTAATCTTTAATAATAATAATAATAAGAGAGATATAGAGAGAAATAGTGATGATTGAACCATCAGTGTGGGTGATGGTGCTACCCATCCCTACGTGGGTTGGACCAGTGTGGGTGATGGTGCTACCATTCCCTACGTGGGATGGACCAGTGTGGGTGACGGTGCTACCATTCCCTACGTGGGATGGACCAGTGTGGGTGGTGGTACTACCCTTTCCTACGTGGGTTGGACCAGTGTGGGTGATGGTGCTACCATTCCCTACGTGGGATGGACCAATGTGGGTGATGGTGCTACCATTCCCTACGTGGGTTGGACCAGTGTGGGTGATGGTGCTACCCTTCCCTACGTGGGATGGACCAGTGTGGGTGATGGTGCTACCATTCCCTACGTGGGATGGACCAGTGTGGGTGATGGTGCTACCATTCCCTACGTGGGATGGACCAGTGTGGGTGATGGTGCTACCCTTTCCTACGTGGGATGGACCAGTGTGGGTGATGGTGCTACCCTTTCTCTACGTGGGATGGACCAGTGTGGGTGATAATGCTACCCTTTCCTACGTGGGATGGACCGGCGTGGGTGATGGTGCTACCCTTCCCTACGTGGGATGGACCAGTGTGGGCGATGGTGCTACCATTTCCTACGTGAGATGGACCGGTGTGGGTGATGGTGATACCCTTTCCTACGTGGGATGGACCAGTGTGGGTGATAATGCTACCCTTTCCTACGTGGGATGGATCGGCGTGGGTGATGGTGCTACCCTTCCCTACGTGGGATGGACCAGTGTGGGCGATGGTGCTACCATTTCCTACGTGAGATGGACCGGTGTGGGTGATAATGTTACCCTTTCCTACGTGAGATGGACCGGCGTGGTTGATGGTGCTACCCTTCCCTACGTGGGATGGACCAGTGTGGGTGATGATGCTACCCTTCCCTACATGAGATGGACCAGTGTGGGTGATAATGCTGCCCTTTCCTACGTGGGATGGACCGGCGTGGGTGATGGTGCTACCCTTTCCTACGTGGGATGGACCAGTGTGTGTGATGGTGCTACCCTTTCCTACGTGGGATAGACCAGCGTGGGTGATGGTGCTACCCTTCCCTACGTGAGATGGACCAGTGTGGGTGATAATGCTGCCCTTTCCTACGTGGGATGGACCGGCGTGGGTGATGGTGCTACCCTTTCCTACGTGGGATGGACCAGTGTGTGTGATGGTGCTACCCTTTCCTACGTGAGATGGACCAGTGTGAGTGATGGTGCTACCCTTCCATACGTGGGATGGACCAGCGTGGGTGATGGTGCTACCCTTCCCTACGTGAGATGGACGGTGGTAACACTCATCTGTAACTCGCTATAAATAGCCTCGTGTGTCCCCCGCGGTACTAGGAGGGTACCAGTACGGGCAGTCAGGTCCATCATGGGCCATCCAGTGCCATCATGGGCCATCAGTGCCATCATGGGCCATCCATGGGATATAATTCTATTTATAAGTGCCGGAAATCGCTTTTATATCTCTAAGTCAGGGAGTCAGGTTGATGTTTTATTAAGTCTGGCACCAACCTGACCAGTGCTAGGATACTACTGGCACTCACCTGACCAGTGCCAGGATACCACTGTCACCCACCTGACCAGTGCCAGGAGGTTACTGGCACCCACCTGACCAGTACCAGGAGATTATTGGCACCCACCTCACCAGTACCAGGATACTGCTGGCACCCACCTCACCAGTGCCAGAAGACTACTGGCACTCACCTCACCAGTGCCAAAAGACTACTGGCACCCACCTCATCAGTGCCAGAATGTTACACCTGTTAAAAACAAGGGAGAATACTGTCCAAGTCGTAGACAGTATATAGAGTGCCTCTGTCACTTCCGTATTAAATTCATTCTACTTTCCTAGTTCAATGAGACACAAAAAGTACTTCCTAGCATCCCTGTGACACTACTGTGCTTCTACCTCCTCTTGTTCCTGGTCCTTCCATTTCAGTGTCGCTTTTCTACACTAGTAATTCTTCAGAGGATCTTTCACGTCGTAATCATGTCCCCTCTTCACCTCCTTTCTTCAGCACTGGTACAAGTCCAGTTGTTAACCTTTAGATTGTTCAAACCTCTATTTTTCCCTCCCTTCATCTTCCTGCCTCTTTCTCGTCTTGTCTTCTCTCCGCCCCCTTCCCACCCTTCCTTCTTCCTCCCACCCTTCCTCTTTCTGCTCTTTTCCTCTTCTTCACTTCCTCTGCGGTGTTATCACAGGATCTCAACACCTTACTGAAGTCTGCCAGCTCTGGCTGACATATTTTAGTATCATTTGTAAGAGACCCATTGTATGTGATGGAATATGACAGATAAACCAATTGTATGTGATGGAATATGACAGATAAACCAATTGTATGTGATGGAATATGACAAATAAACCAATTGTATGTGATGGAATATGACAAATAAACCAATTGTATGTGATGGAATATGACAAATAAACCAATTGTATGTGATGGAATATGACAAATAAACCAATTGTATGTGATGGAATATGACAGATAAACCAATTGTATGTGATGGAATATGACAAATAAAGCAATTGTATGTGATGGAATATGACAGATAAACCAATTGTATGTGATGGAATATGACAGATAAACCAATTGTATGTGATGGAATATGACAAATAAACCAATTGTATGTGATGGAATATGACAAATAAACCAATTGTATGTGATGGAATATGACAAATAAACCAATTGTATGTGATGGAATATGACAAATAAACCAATTGTATGTGATGGAATATGACAGATAAACCAATTGTATGTGATGGAATATGACAAATAAACCAATTGTATGTGATGGAATATGACAGATAAACCAATTGTATGTGATGGAATATGACAGATAAACCAATTGTATGTGATGGAATATGACAAATAAACCAATTGTATGTGATGGAATATGACAAATAAACCAATTGTATGTGATGGAATATGACAGATAAACCAATTGTATGTGATGGAATATGACAAATAAACCAATTGTATGTGATGGAATATGACAAATAAACCAATTGTATGTGATGGAATATGACAGATAAACCAATTGTATGTGATGGAATATGACAAATAAACCAATTGTATGTGATG
>NC_091314.1:25221096-25246096 GCF_038502225.1 Cherax quadricarinatus
GAAACCCTCCTACCCCATATGGGTAGTAGGGAGATGATGGTATGGTGGGGTTGGCACCGACCACTAACCCAGTCTAAGGGTAACCGTGGCCGGTGACACCTACGCTACTGTGAGACCTCTCTCCCTGCTTTGGTTGCTCCCTTGCAACATTGCACAGCTCCTGATGACGCACTGAGAAATGTGAAAGTACTTGAGCTAAAGATTTCCACCCCGCGTGGCTTGTCCTGCATAGTTCAGATCGCCTGTCTGCGATTCTTTGTATATATATATATATATATATGTATATGTCGTGCCGAATAGGCAAAATTTGCGATCTTGGCTTAAATAGCAACGCTCATCTTGCCATATAGGACAAGTGAAAATTTGCGTATGCAATAATTTCGTCAAAATCATTCTGAACCTAACGAAAAAAATATATTTCACTGTGTTTGTTTAGAATTAAATTACTGTAAACAAATCTAAAATATATTTAGTAGGGTTAGGCTAAAATAAATTGCTCTTGTTATAATAAGGTTAGGTAAGTTTTCTAATATTCTTTTGGTGCAAAATTAAAAAATTTTACATATATATATATATATATATATATATATATATATATATATATATATATATATATATATATATATATATATATATATATATATGTCGTCCCGAATATGTAAAACTGGTCAGTTAGCAAGAACTCATTTAAAATTAAGTCCTTTCTAAAAATTTCTCTTATACGTTTAAAGATATATTTTTTTCATTAAGGTTGATGTAAAAATTTTTAATTTTGCACCAAAAGAATCTTAGTAAACTTACCTAACCTTATTATAACAAGAACAATTTATTTTAGCCTAATCCTACTAAATATATTATAAATACGTTTACAATAATTTAATACTAAACAAACACAATGAAATATATTTTTTTCGTAATGTTTAGAATGATTTTTGCGAAATTGTTGCATACACAAATTTTCGCTTGTCCTATATGGCAAGATGAGCATTGCTATTTAAGCCAAGATCGCAAGTTCTGCCTATTCGGCACGACATATATATATATATATATATATATATATATATATATATATATATATATATATATATATATATATATATATATAGGCTAAAATAAATTGTTCTTGTTATAATAAGGTTAGGTAAGTTTTCTAAGATTCTTTTGGTGCAAAATTATAAATTTTTATATTAACATTAATGAAAAAATATATCTTTAAACGTATAAGAGAAAATTTCAGAAAGGACTTAATTTTAAATGAGTTCTTACTAATTGACCAGTTTTACATATTCGGCACGACATATATATATATATATATATATATATATATATATATATATATATATATATATATATATATATATATATATATATAACACTGCGACTAGCCAAGGACTCGAACCCATGCTGCTTTGGCCTGCCTCATGGTGGGCGATAACTCATGACGGCTTATTCCACTGGACCATACAATCCTTAAAAGTAGCGCATCCAGCGGAACTGGATGTTATTGATCAATAATACGATATATACATAGTAGTAACAGCCTAGTTGATCAGACCCTGATCCACCATGAGGGCCTGGTCTCAGACCGGGCCGCGGGGGCGTTGACCCCCGAGACCCTCTCCATCGGCCGATTCCCACCAAGGCTGAAAAAGAAAAACTTTCATCGTCATTCACTCCACCACTTGTCTTGCCAGAGGCATGCTTACACTACAGTTATAAAACTGCAACATTAACACCCTCCTTCAGAGTGTATACACTGCACTTTCCCTTCACCAGGACTCAAGTCCGGCCTGCCTGTTTCCCTGAATCCCTTCATAAATGTTACTTTGCTCACACTCCAACAGCACGGCAAGTATTAAACACCATTTGTCTCCAAAATACGCTCATGCACGCTTGCTGGAAGTCCAAGCCCCTCGCACACAAAATTTCCTTTACCTACTCCCTCCAACCCTTCCTAGGCCGACCCCTACCCCGCCTTCCCTCCTCTACAGATTTATACACTCTCGAAGTCATGCTGCTTTGTTTCATTCTCTCTACATGTCCAAACCACCTCAACAACCCTTCCTCAGCCCTCTGGATAATAGTTTTGGTAATCCCGCACCTTCTCCAAATTTCCGAACTACGAATTCTCTGCATTATATTCACACCACACATTGCCCTCAGACATGACATCTCCACTGCCTCCAGCCTTCTCCTCGCTGCAACATTCACCACCCATGCTTCACACCCATACAAGAGTGTTGGTACAACTATACTCTCATACATTCCCCTTTTTGCTTCCACGGACAAAGTTCTTTGTCTCCACAGACTCCTAAGTGCATCACTCACCCTTTTCCCCTCATCAATTCTATGATTCACCTCATCTTTCATAGACCCATCCGCTGACACGTCCACTCCCAAATATCTGAATACATTCACCTCCTCCATACTCTCTCCCTCCAACCTAATATTTAATCTTTCATCACCTAATCTTTTTGTTATCCTCATAACCTTATTCTTTCCTATATTCACTTACAATTTTCTTCTTTTACATACCCTACCAAATTCATCCACCAACCTCTGCAACTTCTCTTCAGAATCTCCCAAAAGTAAAATGTCTAAGACCTATTTTTACTGGGAAATAATCTCCCTCTCTCCTACATACTCTAACCTGAGCCTCACTATCCTCGTAAAAACTCTTCACTGCTTTCAGTAACCTACCTCCTACACCATACACTTGCAACATCTGCCACATTGCCCCCCTATCCACCCTGTCATACGCCTTTTCCAAATCCCTAAATGTCACAAAAGCCTCTTTCCCCTTATCTAAATACTGTTCACCTATATGTTTCACTGTAAACACTTGGTCTACACACTCCGTACCTTTCCTGAAGCTTCCTTGTTCATCTGCTATCCTACTCACACAATAATATATATATATATATATATATATATATATATATATATATATATATATATATATATATATATATTTATATATATATATATTGTCTCTACGTCCACAGCAGGACTCGAACCTGGTAACTCTGTATCATAGTCCACAGTACTTTACCACAGACCTAGACCCGCGATAAGTATGGGCGCTTAGCCCATACTTATCGCCCATGCCATATATGTTTACGTATATCTGTAACTATAGAGCCCATGGATATTATATAGATATGAAGCTATGAATTTTATAGGCACTGAGACATATAATTATGATGCTTTTTAACATATAGACATGTAGCTTGGAGATATGTACACATAAATGTAACTATGATGCTCTGAGACATTAGACAAACATACAGACATGTAGATATGATGCTGTGATACATACATACATACAGACACACACACACACACACACACACACACACACACACACACACACACACACACACACACACACACACACACACACACACACACACACACACACACCGTGAAGTGGTCGGAGATGAAGATAGTATTGTGTTGTGTTTTGGTAATACAAGATTGTTTTAATTGTTTCAGGTGAGTGGTCTCGGGAAGATGGTTCAGGAGACACCCAGGTGGCCGCCAGGTGGCTCTGGTAGGTGCTGCACTTCCTCATATTCACAGAGAGCGCTAAACCTGTCGGGGGGAATATTCAGCACTAGTTTCAAGAACAGGAAGAAGAAAGAGATGAAAAATTAAATCAAATTAACTCCCTCTTCGTCTTTCTAATTATCTTCTTCCTCCTCTTCCTCTTTCTGCTTATTTTCCTCCTTCTCTTCCTCTTTCTACTTATCTTCCTCCTTCTCTTCCTCTTTCTACTTATCTTCCTTCTTCTCCTCCTCTTCCTGCTTGTCTTCCCCCTTTTCTTCCTCTTCCTGCTTATCTTCCTCCTTCTCTTTCTCTATCTGCTTATCTTCCTCCTTCTCTTCCTCTTTTTTTTACACAGCATACATAAGGGGGATTACCAATAGACCCCTGACTGTCTTCAAGAAGGCACTGGACAGTCACCTAAAGTCAGTACCTGACCAGCCGAGCTGTGGATCGTACGTCAGCTTGCGTGCGGCCAGCAGTAACAGCCTTGTTGACCAGACCCTGATCTACCATTAGACCTGGTCTCAGACCGGGCCACGGGGGCGTTGACCCCCGAAACCCTCTCCAGGTAAACTCCAGGGTTTGAGAAGTTTAAGGATCCCTAGCTTTATTGACAAGCTATTTACAGGTTAAGGATTCCTAACTTTATTGACAAACTAAGAGCTGTTACCTACATCATCCCATTTGAAAGCATTTTTATTGTTATGAGACATACAGGTAGGGAACAGGATGAAGTTGGAGCCATTTGCTGGTTATAATGGTGTACGAATGTTCCATACTCGAGTCATCCTGGGTATATATGATCTCAGATGGAGTGATGTTCTGGAGAAGGGTACAGCCAGAGTGAAGTTGCTGCTTGCTGCCCGTCTTGTGGTATAGAAGTTTGCTTCTCGCTGCTTATCTTCCTCCTTCTATTTTTCCTTCCAGTTCTCAACTTTTCCATTATATTTTATTAATTTTATTTTACTAGTTCTTTATCTTTTCACTTTATGCTCTTTTAGTTTCTCGTTAATTATTTCTCTGTTTCTGTCTCTCTTTGTCTCTCTCTCTGGCACACACACACACACACACACACACACACACACACACACACACACACACACACACACACACACACACACACACTTCACGACCAGGCAAGAAGCGGCTCCAGGAGCTGTGAATCGTCCCCTGTAACCACAAATAAGTGAGTACACTACAAGGAGTTCCGGCGCCGTCTGAGTAACAGCCAGATTTTTACCCACTATCCACTATTTTTTTCCCGTTATTTCCAAACATTTGATCTCAGTCCATAGTAGGATATATATATATATATATATATATATATATATATATATATATATATATATATATATATATATATATATATATATATATATATATACGAGAAGAAGAAAAACTTTATAAAACTGGGATGCTTGAATGTGCGTGTATGTAGTGCGGATGACAAGAAACAGATGATTGCTGATGCTATGAATGAAAAGTTGGATGTCCTGGCCCTAAGCGAAACAAAGCTGAAGGGGGTAGGGGAGTTTCGGTGGGGGAAAATAAATGGGATTAAATCTGGAGTATCTGAGAGAGTTAGAGCAAAGGAAGGGGTAGCAAGAATGTTGAAGGATCAGTTATGGAAGGAGAAAAGAGAATATGAATGTGTAAATTCAAGAATTATGTGGATTAAAGTAAAGGTTGGATGCGAAAAGTAGGCCATAATAAGCGTGTATGCACCTGGAGAAGAGAGGAATGTAGAGGAGAGAGAGAGATTCTGGGAGATGTTAAGTGAATGTATAGGAACCTTTGAACCAAGTGAGAGAGTAATTGTGGTAGGGGACCTGAATGCTAAAGTAGGAGAAACTTTTAGAGAGGATGTGGTAGGTAAGTTTGTGGTGCCACATGTAAATGATAACGGAGCCCTTTGATTGAACTTTGTGTAGAAAGGGGTTTAGTATAGGTAATACATATTTTAAGAAAAAGAGGATAATTGAGTATACAAGATATGATGTAGGGCGAAATGACAGTAATTTGTTGGATTATGTATTAGTAGATAAAAGACTGTTGAGTAGACTTCAGGATGTACATGTTTATAGAGGGGCCACAGATATATCAGATCACTTTCTAGTTGTAGCTACACTGAGAGTAAAAGGTAGATGGGATACAAGGAGAATAGAAGCATCAGGGAAGAGAGAGGTGAAGGTTTATAAACTAAAAGAGGAGGCAGTTAGGGTAAGATATAAACAGCTATTGGAGGATAGATGGGCTAATGAGAGCATAGGCAATGGGGTCGAAGAGGTATGGGGTAGGTTTAAAAATGTAGTGTTAGAGTGTTCAGCAGAAGTTTGTGGTTACAGGAAAGTGGGTGCGGGAGGGAAGAGGAGCGATTGGTGGAATGATGATGTAAAGAGAGTAATAAGGGAGAAAAAGTTAGCATATGAGAAGTTTTTACAAAGTAGAAGTGATGCAAGGAGGGAAGAGTATATGGAGAAAAAGAGAGAGGTTAAGAGAATGGTGAAGCAATGTAAAAAGAGAGCAAATGAGAGAGTGGGTGAGATGTTATCAACAAATTTTGTTGAAAATAAGAAAAAGTTTTGGTGTGAGATTAACAAGTTGAGGGAGCCTAGAGAACAGATGGATTTGTCAGTTAAAAATAGGAGAGGAGAGTTATTAAATGGAGAGTTAGAGGTATTGGGAAGATGGAGGGAATATTTTGAGGAATTGTTAAATGTTGATGAAGATAGGGAAGCTGTGATTTCATGTATAGGGCAAGGAGGAATAACATCTTGTAGGAGTGAGGAAGAGTCAGTTGTGAGTGTGGGGGAAGTTCGTGAGGCAGTAGGTAAAATGAAAGGGGGTAAGGCAGCTGGGATTGATGGGATAAAGATAGAAATGTTAAGAGCAGGTGGGGACATAGTTTTGGAGTGGTTGGTGCTATTATTCAATAAATGTATGGAAGAGCGTAAGGTACCTAGGGATTGGAAGAGAGCATGCATACTTCCTTTGTATAAAGGCAAAGGGGACAAAAGAGAGTGCAAAAATTATAGGGGGATAAGTCTGTTGAGTATACCTGGTAAAGTGTATGGTAGAGTTATTATTGAAAGAATTAAGAGTAAGACGGAGAATAGGATAGCAGATGAACAAGGAGGCTTTAGGAAAGGTAGGGAGTGTGTGGACCAGGTGTTTACAGTGAAACATATAAGTGAACAGTATTTAGATAAGGCTAAAGAGGTCTTTGTGGCATTTATAGATTTGGAAAAGGCGTATGACAGGGTGGATAGGGGGGGCAATGTGGCAGATGTTGCAGGTGTATGGTGTAGGAGGTAGGTTACTGAAAGCAGTGAAGAGTTTTTACGAGGATAGTGAGGCTCAAGTTAGAGTATGTAGGAAAGAGGGAGATTATTTCCCAGTAAAAGTAGGCCTTAGACAAGGATGTGTGATGTCACCGTGGTTGTTTAATATATTTATAGATGGGGTTGTAAGAGAAGTAAATGCGAGGGTCTTGGCAAGAGGCGTGGAGTTAAAAGATAAAGAATCACACATAAAGTGGGAGTTGTCACAGTTGCTCTTTGCTGATGACACTGTGCTCTTGGGAGATTCTGAAGAGAAGTTGCAGAGGTTGGTGGATGAATTTGTTAGGGTATATAAAAGAAGAAAATTAAAAGCGAATGCAGGAAAGAGTAACGTTATGAGGATAACAAAAAGGGAGGGAGAGAGTATGGAGGACGTGAATGTATTCAGATATTTGGGAGTGGACGTGTCAGCGGATGGGTCTATGAAAGATGAGGTGAATCATAGAATTGATGATGGGAAAAGGGTGAGCGGTGCACTTAGGAGTCTGTGGAAACAAAGAACTTTGTCCTTGGAGGCAAAGAGGGGAATTTATGAGAGTATAGTTTTACCAACGCTCTTATATGGTTGTGAAGCATGGGTGATGAATGTTGCAGCGAGGAGAAGGCTGGAGGCAGTGGAGATGTCATGTCCGAGGGCAATGTGTGGGGTGAATATAATGCAGAGAATTCGTAGTTTGGAAGCTAGGAGGAGGTGCGGGATTGCCAAAACTGTTGTCCAGAGGGCTGAGGAGGGGTTGTTGAGGTGGTTCGGACATGTAGAGAGAATGGAGCAAAACAGAATGACTTCAAGAGTGTATCAGTCTGTAGTGGAAGGAAGGCGGGGTAGGGGTCGGCCTAGGAAAACTTGGAGGGAGGGGGTAAAGGAGGTTTTGTGTACGAGGGGCTTGGACTTCAAGCGAGCATGCGTGAGCATGTTTGATAGGAGTGAATGTAGACAAATGGTTTTTAATACTTGACGTGCTGTTGGAGTGTGAGCAAAGTAACATTTATGAAGGGATTCAGGGAAACCGGCAGGCCGGACTTGAGTCCTGGAGATATGAAGTACAGTGCTGGCACTGTGAAGGAGGGGTGTTAATGTTGCAGTTTAAAAACTGTAGTGTAAAGCACCCTTCTGGCAAGACAGTGATGGAGTGAATGATGGTGAAAGTTTTTCTTTTTCGGGCCACCTTGCCTTGGTGGGAATCGGCCGGTGTGATAATAAAAATAATAAAATATATATATATATATGTATATATATATATGTATATATATATATATATATATATATATATATATATATACATATATATATATATATATATATATATATATATATATATATATATATATATATATATATATATATATATATATATATATATATATATATATATATATATATATATATATATATATATATATATATATATATATATATATATATATATATATATAACGGGCTCTGAAACCAGACCTGCTCCCCCCAACAACTACAAACAATCGCACTGGGATGGTCCAATAGTGGAAAATATAGCCTCAACAATGCTTCAGAGTGTGTCAGGGAAGGAGAGAGCCCGCCTCCTGGCAGTGAGAGCCCCTCATGCTGGGGACTTTCTGTTGGCTGTTCCCAACTCCAGCCTTGGCACACGCCTCGACCCACAGACCATCCGCATCGGTGTTGCCCTTCGACTCTCCGCCCCTATTCTCGCCGAACACAGGTGTATTTGTGGCAGTGAAGCAGCAGACCGATTCGGGTACCATGGTCTTGTGTGCCGTAAATCCGAGGGAAAGATTGCAAGACAAGAGGAGGTTAATAACATTATCAAGAGGAGCCTCACAACAGCTGGATGCCCAGCAGTAAGGGAACCAGCCCAACTATGCAGATCTGATGGCAGCCAGAAGCGTGCAGATGGTATCACCCTTCAAGCCTGGACAGATGGGAAGCAGGTGATGTGGGACTATACATGTGCATCTACCTTGGCTGATACCTATCTCCAATACACCAGGGAGGAAGGAGGGGCAGCTGCCAGCTTCAGGAAGTCCCAAAAGTCTAGAAAATATGGAGAACTTGCCCATCATTATATGTTTGTTCCCATAGGCTCAGAGACCCTTGGCTCATGGGGAAAGAGTGCATCTAAATTCCTTAAGGAGCTGGGAAAAAGACTCACCAGGGTAACTAGGGATCCCAGGGCAGCTAGTTTTCTGTTCCAGCGGCTCAGTGCGGCTGTTCAAAGGGGTAATGCATGCTGTATTTTGGGCACACGCTCCAGCTCTGAGAAGCTGGATGAGATTTTCGCCTTATAATCGGTGATACACACGTAACAACATGTACCTTATATGCCACCTTTATATCAACAATGTATCTCTTAAATCTTCTGTACCATATTATGTAATAAAATATTCCTATTGGTAAAAAAAAAACATATGAAAAGATGGGGTTACCTGGAGGTTATTCCGGGGATCAACGCCCCCGCGGCCCGGTCCATGACCAGGCCTCCCGATGGATCAGGGCCTGATCAACTAGGCTGTTACTGCTGGCCGCACGCAGTCCAACGTACGAGCCACAGCCCGGCTGATCCGGCACTGACTTTAGGTATCTGTCCAGCTCTCTCTTGAAGGCAACCAGGGGTTTATTGGCAATTCCCCTAATGCTTGATGGGAGGCTGTTGAACAGTTTTGGGCCCCGGACACTTATGGTGTTTTCCCTTAGTGTACCAATGGCGCCCCTACTTTTTATTGGGGGCATTTTGCATCGCCTGCCCAGTCTTTTACTTTTGTAGGGAGTGATTTCTGTGTGCAGATTTGGGACCATTCCTTCCAAGATTTTCCAAGTGTAGATTATGATATATCTCTCCCTCCTGCGTTCCAACGAGTACAAGTCAAGTGCTTCCAAGCGTTCCCAGTAGTTAAGGTGCTTGACAGAACTTATACGTGCAGTAAAGGATCTCTGTACACTCTCTAGATCTGCGATTTCACCTGCTTTGAATGGAGATGTTAATGTACAGCAGTATTCCAGCCTAGAGAGAACAAGTGATTTGAAAAGGATCATCATGGGCTTGGCATCTCTCGTTTTGAAAGTTCTCATTATCCATCCTATCATTTTCTTTGCACGTGCGATCGTGGCACTGTTGTGATCCTTGAAAGTGAGATCCTCAGACATTACTACTCCCAGGTCCCTTAGGTAGGGGAAGTGGAATATTCAAACGGCTTCAGGAAGAAATCCAAATATTCTCCCTTGAAGCCTTTTTATCCACTTCTCCGAGGCTATGGGTCACACAATTTACACCAGAGGTGGACCCCTTTTAATATATATATATATATATATATATATATATATATATATATATATATATATATATATATATATATATATATATATGTGTGTATATAAACACTACATTCAGTATTTACTAATGAGACTGTCTTAGCAAAATAGTTGGTGGTCAGAGAATGAGTATTTTGTCGGGTGAGCAGACCACGGTCCTTGGAGCGTGGTCTGTGGTCTAGCCGTGCGGCATAATGGTCTTCCCACAGTCATTTCCATTCCTGAAATTCTGAATTTTTAGGATTGCACTGACAGCCTTAACTCTCTGATGGTGGAGAGTGGGAGTGTTAAGGATGGTGGAGAGTGGGAGTGTTAGGGATGGTGGAGAGTGGTAGTGTTAGGGATGGTGGAGAGTGGGAGTGTTAGGGATGGTGGAGAGTGGGAGTGTTAGGGATGGTGGAGAGTGGGAGTGTTAGGGATGGTGGAGAGTGGGAGTGTTAGGGATGGTGGAGAGTGGGAGTGTTGAGAGATGGTGAAGAGTGGGAGTGTTGAGGGATGGTGGAGGGTGGGAGTGTTGAGGGATGGTGTAGAGTGTGAGTGTTGAGGGATGGTGGAGGGGGGCAGTGTTGAGGGATGGTGGAGAGTGGGAGTGTTGAGGGATGGTGTAGAGTGGGAGTGTTCTGGATGGTGGAGAGTGGGAGTGGTGAGAGATGGTGAAGAGTGGGAGTGTTGAGGGATGGTGGAGGGTGGGAGTGTTGAGGGATGGTGGAGGGGGGGAGTGTTGAGGGATGGTGGAGAGTGGGAGTGTTGAGGGATGGTGGAGAGTGGGAGTGTTGAGGGATGGTGGAGAGTGGGAGTGTTGAGAGATGGTGGAGAGTGTTAGTGTTGACATGGGTCACCATCATGGGCACACAAGACCATGGGTCACCAACATGGGCACACAACACCATGGGTCACCAACACGGGCACACAACGCCATGAGTCACCAACACTGGCACACAACACCATGGGTCACCAACATGGGCACACAACACCATGGGTCACCAACACGGGCACACAACACCATAAGTCACCAACACTGGCACACAACGCCATGGGTCACCAACACGGGCACACAACACCGTGGGTCACCAACATGGGCACACAACACTATGGATCACCAACACGGGCACACAACACCATGGGTCACCAACACGGGCACACAGCACCATTGGTCACCATGGGTCACCAACACGGGCACACAACACCATGGGTCACCATGGATCACCAACACGGGCACACAACACCATAAGTCACCAACACTGGCACACAACACCATGGTTCACCAACCCGGGCACACAACACCATGGGTCACCAACACGGGCACACAACACCATCGGTCACCAACACGGACACACAACACCATGGGTCACCAACACGGGCACACAACACCATGGGTCACCAACATGGGCACACAACACTATGGGTCACCAATACGGGCACACAACACCATGGATCACCAACATGGGCACACAACACTATGGGTCACCGACACGGGCACACAATACCATGGGTCACCAACATGGGCACACAACACGGGCACACAACACCATGGGTCGCCAACACGGGCACACAACACCATGGATCACCAACACGGGCACACAACACCATGGGTCACCAACACGGGCACACAACACTATGGATCACCAACACGGGCACACAACTCCATGGGTCACCAACATGGGCACACAACACTATGGGTCACCAACACGGGCACACAACACAATGGGTCAACAACACGGGCACACAACACCATGGGTCGCCAACACGGGCACACAACACCATGGATCACCAACACGGGCACACAACACCATGGGTCACCAACATGGGCACACAACACTATGGATCACCAACACGGGCACACAACTCCATGGGTCACCAACATGGGCACACAACACTATGGGTCACCAACACGGGCACACAACACAATGGGTCAACAACACGGGCACACAACACCATGGGTCACCAACATGGGCACACAACACTATGGATCACCAACACGGGCACACAGCACCATGGGTCACCAACATGGGCACACAACACTATGGGTCACCAGCACGGGCACACAACACCATGGGTCACCAACACGGGCACACAACACCATGGGTCACCAACACGGGCACACAACACCATGGGTCACCAACATGGGCACACAACACCATGGGTCACCAATACGGGCACACAACACCATTGGTCACCATGGGTCACCAACACGGGCACACACCATGGGTCACCATGGGTCACCATGGATCACCAACACGGGCACACAACACCATGGGTCACCAACATGGGCACACAACACCATGGGTCACCAACACGGGCACACAACGCCATGGGTCACCAACACGGGCACACAACACCATGGATCACCAACACGGGCACACAACGCCATGGGTCACCAACATGGGCACACAACACCATGGGTCACCAACATGGGCACACAACGCCATGGGTCACCAACACGGGCACACACCATGGGTCACCAACACGGGCACACAACACTATGGTTCACCAACCCGGGCACACAACACCATGGGTCACCAACACGGGCACACAACACCATCGGTCACCAACACGGACACACAACACCATGGGTCACCAACACGGGCACACAACACCATGGGTCACCAACATGGGCACACAACACCATGGGTCACCAACATGGGCACCCAACGCCATGGGTCACCAACACGGGCACACAACACCATGGGTCACCAACACGGGCACACAACACCATGGGTCACCAACATGGGCACACAACACCATGGGTCACCAACATGGGCACGCAACACTATGGGTCACCAACACGGGCACACAGCACCATGGGTCTCCATCACGGGCACACAACACCATGGGTCATCATGGGTCATCATGGGTCACCAACACGGGCACACAACTCCATGGGTCATCATGGGTCACCAACACGGGCACACAACACCATGGGTCATCATGGGTCACCAACACGGGCACACAACACCATGGGTCACCATGGGTCATCATGGGTCACCATGGGTCATCATGAGTCACCATGGGTCATCATGGGTCACCATGGGTCATCATGGGTCACCATGGGTCATCATGGGTCACCATGGGTCATCATGGGTCACCAACACGGGCACACAACACCATGGGTCACCATGGGTCATCATGGGTCACCATGGGTCATCATGGGTCACCAACACGGGCACACAACACCACGGGTCACCATGGGTCATCATGGGTCACCAACACGGGCACACAACACCATGGGTCATCATGGGTCACCAACACGGGCACACAACACCATGGGTCACCATGGGTCATCATGGGTCACCATGGGTCATCATGGGTCACCAACACGGGCACACAACACCATGGGTCACCATGGGTCATCATGGGTCACCATGGGTCATCATGGGTCACCAACACGGGCACACAACACCATGGGTCACCATGGGTCACCATGGGTCATCATGGGTCACCATGGGTCATCATGGGTCACCATGGGTCATCATGGGTCACCAACACGGGCACACAACACCATGGGTCATCATGGGTCACCAACACGGGCACACAACACCATGGGTCATCATGGGTCACCAACACGGGCACACAACACCATGGGTCACCATGGGTCATCATGGGTCACCACGGGTTATCATGGGTCACCAACACGGGCACACAACACAATGGGTCATCATGGGTCACCAACACGGGCACACACCATGGGTCAACATGGGTCATCATGGGTCACCAACACGGGCACACAACACCATGGGTCACCATGGGTCATCATGGGTCACCAACACGGGCACACAACACCATGGGTCACCATGGGTCATCATGGGTCACCAACACGGGCACACAACACCATGGGTCATCATGGGTCACCAACACGGGCACACCATGTTTTAAGGCGAGGTATGATAGAGCTCATGGGGCAGGGAGAGAGAGGACCTAGTAGCAATCAGCGAAGAGGCGGGGCCAGGAGCTGTGACTCGACCCCTGCAACCACAAATAGGTGAGTAGGTGAGTACAACACCATGGGTCATCATGGGTCACCATGGGTCATCATGGGTCACCACGGGTTATCATGGGTCACCAACACGGGCACACAACACCATGGGTCATCATGGGTCATCATGGGTCACCAATACGGGCACACAACACCATGGGTCACCATGGGTCATCATGGGTCACCATGGGTCATCATGGGTCACCATGGGTCATCATGGGTCACCAACACGGGCACACAACACCATGGGTCATCATGGGTCACCAACACGGGCACACAACACCATGGGTCACCATGGGTCATCATGTGTCACCAACACGGGCACACAACACCATGGGTCATCATGGGTCACCAACACGGGCACACAACACCATGGGTCACCATGGGTCATCATGGGTCACCATGGGTCATCATGGGTCACCATGGGTCATCGTGGGTCATCATGGGTCACCATGGGTCATCATGGGTCACCAGGGTCATCATGGGTCATCATGGGTCACCAACACGGGCACACAACACCATGGGTCACCATGGGTCATCATGGGTCACCATGGGTCATCATGGGTCACCAACACGGGCACACAACACCATGGGTCACCATGGGTCATGGGTCACCAACACGGGCACACAACACCATGGGTCACCATGGGTCATCATGGGTCACCATGGGTCATCATGGGTCACCATGGGTCATCATGGGTCACCAACACGGGCACACAACACCATGGGTCACCATGGGTCATAATGATTCACCATGGGTCATCATGGGTCACCATGGGTCATCATGGGTCACCATGGGTCATCATGGGTTACCATGGGTCATCATGGGTCACCATGGGTCATCATGGGTCACCAACATGGGCACACAACACCATGGGTCATCATGGGTCACCAACATGGGCACACAACACCATGGGTCATCATGGGTCACCAACACGGGCACACAACACCATGGGTCACCAACACGGGCACACAACACCATGGGTCATCATGGGTCACCATGGGTCCTCATGGGTCACCATGGGACATCATGGGTCACCATGGGTCATCATGGGTCACCAACACGGGCACACAACACCATGGGTCACCATGGGTCATCATGGGTCACCATGGGTCATCATGGGTCACCAACACGGGCACACAACACCATGGGTCACCATGGGTCATCATGCGTCACCATGGGGCATCATGGGTCACCATGGGTCATCATGGGTCACCATGGGTCATCATGGGTCACCATGGGTCATCATGGGTCATCATGGGTCATCATGGGTCATCATGGGTCATCATGGGTCACCATGGGTCACCATGGGTCACCATGGGTTACCATGGGTCATCATGGGTCACCATGGGTCACCATGGGTCATCATGGGTCATCATGGGTCACCATGGGTCACCATGGGTCATCATGGGTCATCATGGGTCACCATGGGTCATCATGGGTCACCATGAGTCACCATGGGTAACCATGGGTCATCATGGGTCATCATGGGTCACCATGGGTCATCATGGGTCATCATGGGTCATCATGGGTCACCATGGGTCACCATGGGTCACCATGGGTCATCATGGGTCACCATGGGTCACCATGGGTCATCATGGGTCACCATGGGTCATCATGGGTCACCATGGGTCACCATGGGTCACCATGGGTCATCATGGGTCATCATGGGTCATCATGGGTCACCATGGGTCACCATGGGTCACCATGGGTCACCATAGGTCACCATGGGTCACCATGGGTCACCATGGGTCATCATGGGTCACCATGGGTCACTATGGGTCACCATGGGTCACCATGGGTCATCATGGGTCACCATGGGTCATCATGGGTCACCATGAGTCACCATGGGTCACCATGGGTCATCATGGGTCACCATGGGTCACCATGGGTCACCATGGGTCATCATGGGTCACCATGGGTCATCATGGGTCACCATGGGTCACCATGGGTCACCATGGGTCATCATGGGTCACCATGGGTCACCATGGGTCACCATGGGTCATCATGGGTCACCATGGGTCACCATGGGTCACCATGGGTCATCATGGGTCATCATGGGTCACCATGGGTCATCATGGGTCACCATGGGTCACCATGGGTCACCATAGGTCACTATGGGTCACCATGGGTCACCATGGGTCACCATGGGTCATCATGGGTCACCATGGGTCACTATGGGTCACCATGGGTCACCATGGGTCACCATGGGTCACCATGGGTCACCATGGGTCATCATGGGTCACCATGGGTCATCATGGGTCACCAACACGGGCACACAACACCATGGGTCACCATGGGTCATCATGGGTCACCATGGGTCACCATGGGTCACCATGGGTCATCATGGGTCATCATGGGTCACCATGGGTCATCATGGGTCACCAACACGGGCACACAACACCATGGGTCATCATGGGTCACCATGGGTCACCATGGGTCACCATGGGTCATCATGGGTCACCATGGGTCATCATGGGTCACCAACACGGGCACACAACACCATGGGTCACCATGGGTCACCATGGGTCATCATGGGTCACCATGGGTCACCATGGGTCACCATGGGTCACCATGGGTCATCATGGGTCACCATGGGTCACCATGGGTCATCATGGGTCACCATGGGTCATCATGGGTCACCAACACGGGCACACAACACCATGGGTCACCATGGGTCACCATGGGTCATCACGATAACTTCCTCCTGAGAGACGATAGTTTATAAAGTTTCTCAATGAATAAAATAAAAAATTCAAGTTAAAGGTTCATTGGATATTCAGAGTTCAGCAGTGCCAGGGTCACTGTAGTGCCAACTGCAGCAGTGCCAGGGTCACTGTAGTGCCAAGTGCAGCAGTGCCAGGGTCACTGTAGTGCCAAGTGCAGCAGTGCCAGGGTCACTGTAGTGCCAAGTGCAGCAGTGCCAGGGTCACTGTAGTGCCAACTGCAGCAGTGCCAGGGTCACTGTAGTGCCAACTGCAGCAGTGCCAGGGTCATTGTAGTGCCAAGTGCGGCAGTGCCAGGGTCACTGTAGTGCCAAGTGCAGCAGTGCCAGGGTCACTGTAGTGCCAAGTGCAGCAGTGCCAGGGTCACTGTAGTGCCAAGTGCAGCAGTGCCAGGGTCACTGTAGTGCCAAGTGCAGCAGTGCCAGGGTCACTGTAGTGCCAAGTGCAGCAGTGCCAGGGTCACTGTAGTGCCAAGTGCAGCAGTGCCAGGGTCACTGTAGTGCCAAGTGCAGCAGTGCCAGGGTCACTGTAGTGCCAAGTGCAGCAGTGCCAGGGTCACTGTAGTGCCAACTGCAGCAGTGCAGGGTCACTCTAGTGCCAACTGCAGCAGCGCCAGGGTCACTGTAGTGCCAACTGCAGCAGTGCCAGGGTCACTGTAGTGCCAACTGCAGCAGTGCAGGGTCACTCTAGTGCCAACTGCAGCAGTGCCAGGGTCACTGTAGTGCCAACTGCAGCAGTGCCAGCGTCAGTGTAGTGCCAACTGCAGCAGCGCCAGGGTCACTGTAGTGCCAACTGCAGCAGTGCCAGGGTCACTGTAGTGCCAACTGCAGCAGTGCCAGGGTCACTGTAGTGCCAACTGCAGCAGTGCCAGGGTCACTGTAGTGCCAACTGCAGCAGTGCCAGGGTCACTGTAGTGCCAACTGCAGCAGTGCCAGGGTCACTGTAGTGCCAACTGCAGCAGTGCCAGGGTCAGTGTAGTGCCAACTGCAGCAGCGCCAGGGTCACTGTAGTGCCAATTGCAGCAGTGCCATGGCCACTGTAGTGCCAACTGCAGCAGTGCCAGTTCATGTAGAGCCAACTGCAGCAGTGCCAGGGTCACTGTAGTGCCAACTGCAGCAGTGCCAGAGCCACTGTAGTGCCAACTGCAGCAGTGCCAGTTCATGTAGAGTCAACTGCAGCAGTGCCAGGGTCACTATAGTGCCAACTGCAGCAGTGCCAGGGTCATTGTATGGCCAACTGCAGCAGTGCCATGGTCACTGTAGTGCCAACTACAGCAGTGCCAGGGTCATTGTAGTGCCAACTACAGCAGTGCCAGGGTCACCGTAGTGCCAACTACATCAGTGACAGGGTCACTATAATGCCAACTACAGCAGTGCCAGGGTCACTGTAGTGCCAACTACAGCAATGCCAGGATCACTTGTAGTGCCATCTACAGCAGTGCCAGGATCACTGTAATGCCAGCTACAGCGGTGCCAGGGTCACTGTAATGCCAACTACAGCACTGCCAGCGTCACTGTAATACCAGCTACAGCAGTGCCAGGATCACTGTAATGCCAACTTTAGCAGTGCCAGGGTCACTGTAATGCCAACTACAGCAGTGCCAGGGTCACTGTAATGTCAGGTACAGCAGTGCCAGGGTCACTGTAATGCCAACTACAGCAGTACCAGGGTCATCGTAATGCCAGCTACAGCAGTGCCAGGGTCATTGTAATGCCAACTACAGCAGTGCCAGGGTCACTGTAATTCCGACTACAGCAGTGCCATGGTCACTGTAATTCCAGCTAAAGTAGTGCCAGGGTCACTGTATTGCCAACTACAGCAGTGCCAGGGTCACTGTAATGCCAACTACAGCAGTGCCAGGGTCATTGTAATGCCAACTACAGCAGTGCCAGGGTCACTTTACTGCCAACTACAGCAGTGCCAGGGTCATTGTAATGCCAGCTACAGCAGTGCCAGGGTCACTGTTATGCCAACTACAGCAGCACCAGGGTCACTAATGCCAACTACAGCAGTGTCAGGGTCACTGTAATGCCAACTACAGCAGTGCCCAGGCCACTATAATGCCAACTACTGTAGAGTCAAGGTCACTGCAATGCCAACTACAGTAGTGCCAAGGTCACTGTAATGCCAACTACAGCAGTGCCAAGGTCACTGTAATGCCAGCTACGGCAGTGCTAGGGCCACTATAATGCCAACTACAGCAGAGCAAGGGTCACTGTAATGCCAGCTACAGTAGTGCCAGGTCACAGTAATGCCAACTACAGCAGTGCCAAGGTCACTGTAATGCCAGCTACAGCAGTGCCAGGGTCGCCGTAATGCCAACTAGAGCAGTGCCTGGGTCTCTGTAATGCTGACTAGAGCAGTGCCAAGGTCACTGTAATGCCAGGTACAGCTGTGCCAGGGTCACCGTAATGCCAACTATAGCTGAGCCAAGGTCACTGTAATACCAGTTACAGCAGTGTCAAGGTCACTGAAATGCCAACTACAGCAGTGACAAAGTCAATGTAGTACCAGCTACAGCAGTGCCAGGGTCTTAAGAATGTTAACTACAGCAGTGCCAGGGTCAGTATAATGTCAACTACAGCAGTGCCAGGGTCAGAGTAATGTCAACTATAGCACTGCCAGGGTCATAGTAATGTCATCTACAACAGTTCCAAGGTCAGTGTAATGCCAACTACAGCAGTGCCAGGGGTCAGAGTAATTATGTCAACTACAGCAGTGCCAAGGTCATAGTAATCATGTCAACTACAGCAGTGCCAAGCTCAGAGTAATTATGTCAACTGCAGCAGTGCCAAGATCAGTGTAATTATGTCAACATCAGCAGTGCCAAAATCAGAGGAATGTCAACTGCAGCAGTGCCAAGGTCAGAGTAATTATGTCAACAACAGCAATGCCAAGATCAGAGCAATTATGTCAACTACTGCAGTGCCAAGGTCAGAGTAATGTCAAGTACAGCAGTGCCAGGGTCAGAGTAATTATGTAAACTACAGCAGTGCCAGGGTCATAGCAATGTCATCTACAACAGTTCCAAGGTTAGTGTAATGCCAACTACAGCAGTGCCAGGGTCATAGGAATGTTAACTACAGCAGTGCCAGGGTCATAGGAATGTTAACTACAGCAGTGCCAGTGTAGTGTAATGTCAACTACAGCAGTGCCAGGGTCAGAGTAATGTCAACTACAGCAGTGCCAAGGTCAGAGTAATTATGTCAACTACAGCAGTGCCAAGGTCATAGTAATTATGTCAACTACAGCAGTGCCAAGCTCAGAGTAATTATGTCAACTACAGCAGTGCCAAGATCAGTGTAATTATGTCAACACCAGCAGTGTCAAAATCAGAGGAATATCTACTGCAGCAGTGCCAAGGTCAGAGTAATTATGTCAACAACAGCAATGCCAAGATCAGAGCAATTATGTCAACTGCAGCAGTGCCAAGGTCAGAGTAATGTAAAGTACAGCAGTGCCAGGGTCAGAGTAATGTCAAGTACAGCAGTGCCAGGATCAGAGTAGTTATGTCAACTACAGCAGTACCAAAATCTGAGTAATCATGTCAACAACAGCAGTGCCAAGGGTAAAGTAATCGTGTCAACAATAGCAGTACCAAGGGTAAAGTAATCATGTCAAAAACAGCAGTGCCAAGGGTAAAGTAATCGTGTCAACAATATCAGTGCCTAGGGTAAAGTAATCATGTCAACAACAACAGTGCCAATGGTAAGGTAATCATGTCAACAGCAGCAGTGCTAAGGGTAAAGTAATCATGTCAGCAACAGCAGTGTTAAGGGTAAAGTAATCACATCAACAATAGCAGTCCCAAGGGTAAAGCAATCATGTCAACAATAGCAGTGCCAAGGTCGAAGTAATTATACCAAATAAAGACACTAATGCCTCTCGGACTGTTGTTTGTTTAGTTTCGCTTTTCCTGTCCGTCTGCAAATTCAACTTTTGCACAGTTGAATTTACAGACTACGAGCTGTTGTTGTCGTATCTCAGTTCACTGTAAAGTAAGTTTTATCTAAGGTGCACACAGGGGTTTAACACTATACCCGGTGGAGGCTGTGACAGAATATACGTAGGAGAAACAGAAACAAACCTCGAAACACGTCTTAGTGAACACTTTAATGCATGTCACAACGATAACTTGTACAACGTCTACGTAGGACGCCGTGATACTACCGTCCACTAGGACGCCAATCACAACACATCTGTCCACTGTGTTTGCTAATTAGTTGTGAATTATAACATGTCATGCCTAACAATAGAAGCCTATTTTTACTTCATCAGTTTTTGCCTCACCTGACCTTAAATGAGCTGACAGCCTTAACGGACCGAACTTAATTTGATTTTACTCTGACTCAGCTGACCTCAGCTAGCCTTAATTAATTTGCCACACGTGATCTCACTTTAGCCTCACCTGAGGTGAACCTACACAGACTTAACACACCTCCAGCGTCCTACCAGCTGTAACATTAAAGGACATGTAAGTAAATGGTTCAGAGAACCGACAAGTTGCTAAAGTAAACACATGTTCAACACTTGCGTATCTTTACTGAGGAAACGTTTCATTACACTGTGGCTTCATCAGTCAATACAAAGGAGAATAGTGAAGATCAGAAGGAGTTTTAGGTAATCAGTCCATCAGTCTTGATCAAGATTAATGAATTGATTACCTGAAACTAATTCTGATGTTCACCATTCTCCTTTATATAGGACTGGTGGTGAGACCACTGTGTGACGAAACGTTTCCTTAATAAAAATATCCAAGTGTTGCACATGTCTAATTTATCATTCAAGGACACGTGTCACACACGTACGGATTGTGGTATCACTATACTCTAGTTAGGTTTCCTATTTCTGCATCCGTTAGTGCAATCATTTCCACCCACAGAACCTTCAATACTTCTTTTTCATCCATCGTCTGTCACGTGATTCGGTTTGTTTTTCATAGACCCTCCAGTTAACATAGTTGTTCCCAAGTATCTGAATATATTCACTGCTTTCATACTTCGTACTTCTTCATGCTTCTTTCTATCCAATATCCAATTTTGGATCGATAATCTCATCACTTATCTTCTGTGTTCATGTTTCATTCCGTTATATACATCTTTCTAGACTCCCCCGACAACTTGTGTAACTCCCAAAAGCACTGCGTCATCTGCAAAGAACATCTGTGCCAACTCCAACTTCACATACATCAGATCATTACTAATACAGTGCCATTCACTTGTCAAACTTATAACTCCTTGTACAGATCATTTATATTCCCCTTATAAAATATATTTCATTTAATTTCTCGAAATTACTGTTTTGAATAACTTTAATTTCCTTTCTTATTATCTAATTATTCCTGTTGATAAATTTATTTTCCATCTCTTAAATCAAATTTCACTGCACATGTTACTTACAAAACACGACTACTCTTTCCAAGTGTGTTAAGTAGGTTGTGTTGACAGTTTCCTCTGCTGTTCCAGTAAATATATGTTCATGCATAAAAAAACTTGTTATTATATTAAGCAAATATATTGAATGATTATTTGCAGTTACAACCTCATCAACTGCCCAGTTTATTTATTTATAATTAAAATCTCCAAGTACAATAAGTTTACGTTATCTGGGTCACTCTTCATCAAGATGTCAGAATGTATATTATGTACTCCTTCATTTATCTTATCCAACTATTCTGTTGCCCTACTATTATTAAATGGTGGATTATATATATATATATATATATATATATATATATATATATATATATATATATATATATATATATATATATATATATATATATATATATATGTCGTGCCGAATATGTAAAACTGGTCAATTAACAAGAACTCATTTAAAATTAAGTCCTTTCTGAAATTTTCTTTTATACGTTTAAAGATATATTTTTTTCATTAATGTTAATGTAAAAAATTTAATTTTGCACCAAAAGAATCTTAGAAAACTTACCTAACCTTATTATAACAAGAACAATTTATTTTAGCCTAACCCAACTAAATATATTTTAGATTTGTTTACAGTAATTTAATACTAAACAAACACAGTGAAATATATTTTTTTCGTTAGGTTCAGAATGATTTTAGCGAAATTATTGCATACACAAATTTTCACTTGTCCTATATGGCAAGATGAGCGTTGCTATTTAAGCCAAGATCGCAAGTTCTGCCTATTCGGTGCGACATGTATATATATATATATATATATATATATATATATATATATATATATATATTATTATTATTATCACACCGGCCGATTCCCACCAAGGCAGGGTGGCCCGAAAAAGAAAAACTTTCACCATCATTCACTCCATCACTGTCTTGCCAGAAGGGTGCTTTACACTACAGTTTTTAAACTGCAACATTAACACCCCTCCTTCAGAGTGCAGGCACTGTACTTCCCATCTCCAGGACTCAAGTCCGGCCTGCCGGTTTCCCTGAATCCCTTCATAAATGTTACTTTGCTCACACTCCAACAGCACGTCAAGTATTAAAAACCATTTGTCTCCATTCACTCCTATCAAACACGCTCACGCATGCCTGCTGGAAGTCCAAGCCCCTCGCACACAAAACCTCCTTTACCCCCTCCCTCCAACCCTTCCTAGGCCGACCCCTACCCCGCCTTCCTTCCACTACAGACTGATACACTCTTGAAGTCATTCTGTTTCGCTCCATTCTCTCTACATGTCCGAACCACCTCAACAACCCTTCCTCAGCCCTCTGGACAACAGTTTTGGTAATCCCGCACCTCCTCCTAACTTCCAAACTACGAATTCTCTGCATTATATTCACACCACACATTGCCCTCAGACATGACATCTCCACTGCCTCCAGCCTTCTCCTCGCTGCAACATTCATCACCCACGCTTCACACCCATATAAGAGCGTTGGTAAAACTATACTCTCATACATTCCCCTCTTTGCCTCCAAGGACAAAGTTCTTTGTCTCCACAGACTCCTAAGTGCACCACTCACTCTTTTTCCCTCATCAATTCTATGATTCACCTCATCTTTCATAGACCCATCCGCTGACACGTCCACTCCCAAATATCTGAATACGTTCACCTCCTCCATACTCTCTCCCTCCAATCTGATATTCAATCTTTCATCACCTAATCTTTTTGTTATCCTCATAACCTTACTCTTTCCTGTATTCACCTTTAATTTTCTTCTTTTGCACACCCTACCAAATTCATCCACCAATCTCTGCAACTTCTCTTCAGAATCTCCCAAGAGCACAGTGTCATCAGCAAAGAGCAGCTGTGACAACTCCCACTTTGTGTGTGATTCTTTATCTTTTAACTCCACGCCTCTTGCCAAGACCCTCGCATTTACTTCTCTTACAACCCCATCTATAAATATATTAAACAACCACGGTGACATCACACATCCTTGTCTAAGGCCTACTTTTACTGGGAAAAAATTTCCCTCTTTCCTACATACTCTAACTTGAGCCTCACTATCCTCGTAAAAACTCTTCACTGCTTTCAGTAACCTACCTCCTACACCATACACTTGCAACATCTGCCACATTGCCCCCCTATCCACCCTGTCATACGCCTTTTCCAAATCCATAAATGCCACAAAGACCTCTTTAGCCTTATCTAAATACTGTTCACTTATATGTTTCACTGTAAACACCTGGTCCACACACCCCCTACCTTTCCTAAAGCCTCCTTGTTCATCTGCTATCCTATTCTCCGTCTTACTCTTAATTCTTTCAATTATAACTCTACCATACACTTTACCAGGTACACTCAACAGACTTATCCCCCTATAATTTTTGCACTCTCTTTTATCCCCTTTGCCTTTATACAAAGGAACTATGCATGCTCTCTGCCAATCCCTAGGTACCTTACCCTCTTCCATACATTTATTAAATAATTGCACCAACCACTCCAAAACTATATCCCCACCTGCTTTTAACATTTCTATCTTTATCCCATCAATCCCGGCTGCCTTACCCCCTTTCATTTTACCTACTGCCTCACGAACTTCCCCCACACTCACAACTGGCTCTTCCTCACTCCTACAAGATGTTATTCCTCCTTGCCCTATACACGAAATCACAGCTTCCCTATCTTCATCAACATTTAACAATTCCTCA
>NC_091314.1:25251096-25265973 GCF_038502225.1 Cherax quadricarinatus
ATTGGACACAGTAACACGGGGACACAGTTGGAAGCTGAAGACACAGATGAATGAAAGGGATGTTAGGAAGTATTTCTTCAGCCACAGAGTAGTCAGGAAGTGGAATAATTTGGGAAGCGATGTAGTGGAGGCAGGATCCATACATAGCTTTAAGCAGAGGTACGATAAAGCTCATGGTTCAGGGAGAGTGACCTAGTAGCGACCAGTGAAGAGGCGGGGCCAGGAGCTTGGACTCGACCCCTGCAACCTCAACTAGGTGAGTACAACTAGGTGAGTACACACACACAACACACACACACACACACACACACACACACACACACACACACACACACACACACACACACACACACACACACACACACACACACACACACACACACACACACACACACTAAGAGTTTATTATTTCGTACTTTTATTCAGTAATTTTGATTCCAGTTTTTATACAGTATTGTCAATCCTCCTCCTTTGTTCCCTTCTCTCTGTTTCTCTCTCTCTCTGTTTCTCTCTCTCTCTGTCTCTCTCTCTATCTCTCTCTCCTCCACACAGTAATTCTGTCAAATTAAACCTTATTTAAAAGTATAATTCTCCAGTTTAGTTTCACTTAGACAAAATACAACATATTTCTTTTCATTCACAATATCCCTAACTTCTATTTTTTTTTTTTTTTTTTTTTTTGAGTTTCTACATCTATTTTAGTGTATAAAATCTTCAAAAATGTTTTATTCTCGCTGTTGCGGTTTTACGAATTTGCTAATGATTTTTCTTAAAAAAAATATATGTATATGAGTTGTTCGTAAGGTGTTGTTACTGCGAGGACATAGTGAAGTGTTTGCTTGCTGACTTCTTCCTTCACGAGGACATAGTGAAGTGTTTGCTTGCTGACTTCTGCCTTCACGAGGACATAGTGAAGTGTTTGCTTGCTGACTTCTGCCTTCACGAGGACATAGTGAAGTGTTTGCTTGCTGACTTCTGCCTTCACGAGGACATAGTGAAGTGTTTGCTTGCTGACTTCTGCCTTCACGAGGACATAGTGAAGTGTTTGCTTGCTGACTTCTGCCTTCACGAGGACATAGTGAAGTGTTTGCTTGCTGACTTCTGCCTTCACGAGGACATAGTGAAGTGTTTGCTTGCTGACTTCTGCCTTCACGAGGACATAGTGAAGTGTTTGCTTGCTGACTTCTGCCTTCACGAGGACATAGTGAAGTGTTTGCTTGCTGACTTCTGCCTTCACGAGGACATAGTGAAGTGTTTGCTTGCTGACTTCTGCCTTCACGAGGACATAGTGAAGTGTTTGCTTGCTGACTTCTGCCTTCACGAGGACATAGTGAAGTGTTTGCTTGCTGACTTCTGCCTTCACGAGGACATAGTGAAGTGTTTGCTTGCTGACTTCTGCCTTCACGAGGACATAGTGAAGTGTTTGCTTGCTGACTTCTGCCTTCACGAGGACATAGTGAAGTGTTTGCTTGCTGACTTCTGCCTTCACGAGGACATAGTGAAGTGTTTGCTTGCTGACTTCTGCCTTCACGAGGACATAGTGAAGTGTTTGCTTGCTGACTTCTGCCTTCACGAGGACATAGTGAAGTGTTTGCTTGCTGACTTCTGCCTTCACGAGGACATAGTGAAGTGTTTGCTTGCTGACTTCTGCCTTCACGAGGACATAGTGAAGTGTTTGCTTGCTGACTTCTGCCTTCACGAGGACATAGTGAAGTGTTTGCTTGCTGACTTCTGCCTTCACGAGGACATAGTGAAGTGTTTGCTTGCTGACTTCTGCCTTCACGAGGACATAGTGAAGTGTTTGCTTGCTGACTTCTGCCTTCACGAGGACATAGTGAAGTGTTTGCTTGCTGACTTCTGCCTTCACGAGGACATAGTGAAGTGTTTGCTTGCTGACTTCTGCCTTCACGAGGACATAGTGAAGTGTTTGCTTGCTGACTTCTGCCTTCACGAGGACATAGTGAAGTGTTTGCTTGCTGACTTCTGCCTTCACGAGGACATAGTGAAGTGTTTGCTTGCTGACTTCTGCCTTCACGAGGACATAGTGAAGTGTTTGCTTGCTGACTTCTGCCTTCACGAGGACATAGTGAAGTGTTTGCTTGCTGACTTCTGCCTTCACGAGGACATAGTGAAGTGTTTGCTTGCTGACTTCTGCCTTCACGAGGACATAGTGAAGTGTTTGCTTGCTGACTTCTGCCTTCACGAGGACATAGTGAAGTGTTTGCTTGCTGACTTCTGCCTTCACGAGGACATAGTGAAGTGTTTGCTTGCTGACTTCTGCCTTCACGAGGACATAGTGAAGTGTTTGCTTGCTGACTTCTGCCTTCACGAGGACATAGTGAAGTGTTTGCTTGCTGACTTCTGCCTTCACGAGGACATAGTGAAGTGTTTGCTTGCTGACTTCTGCCTTCACGAGGACATAGTGAAGTGTTTGCTTGCTGACTTCTGCCTTCACGAGGACATAGTGAAGTGTTTGCTTGCTGACTTCTGCCTTCACGAGGACATAGTGAAGTGTTTGCTTGCTGACTTCTGCCTTCACGAGGACATAGTGAAGTGTTTGCTTGCTGACTTCTGCCTTCACGAGGACATAGTGAAGTGTTTGCTTGCTGACTTCTGCCTTCACGAGGACATAGTGAAGTGTTTGCTTGCTGACTTCTGCCTTCACGAGGACATAGTGAAGTGTTTGCTTGCTGACTTCTGCCTTCACGAGGACATAGTGAAGTGTTTGCTTGCTGACTTCTGCCTTCACGAGGACATAGTGAAGTGTTTGCTTGCTGACTTCTGCCTTCACGAGGACATAGTGAAGTGTTTGCTTGCTGACTTCTGCCTTCACGAGGACATAGTGAAGTGTTTGCTTGCTGACTTCTGCCTTCACGAGGACATAGTGAAGTGTTTGCTTGCTGACTTCTGCCTTCACGAGGACATAGTGAAGTGTTTGCTTGCTGACTTCTGCCTTCACGAGGACATAGTGAAGTGTTTGCTTGCTGACTTCTGCCTTCACGAGGACATAGTGAAGTGTTTGCTTGCTGACTTCTGCCTTCACGAGGACATAGTGAAGTGTTTGCTTGCTGACTTCTGCCTTCACGAGGACATAGTGAAGTGTTTGCTTGCTGACTTCTGCCTGCACGAGGACATAGTGAAGGGTTTGCTTGCTGACTTCTGCCTTCACGAGGACATAGTGAAGTGTTTGCTTGCTGACTTCTGCCTTCACGAGGACATAGTGAAGTGTTTGCTTGCTGACTTCTGCCTTCACGAGGACATAGTGAAGTGTTTGCTTGCTGACTTCTGCCTTCACGAGGACATAGTGAAGTGTTTGCTTGCTGACTTCTGCCTTCACGAGGACATAGTGAAGTGTTTGCTTGCTGACTTCTGCCTTCACGAGGACATAGTGAAGTGTTTGCTTGCTGACTTCTGCCTTCACGAGGACATAGTGAAGTGTTTGCTTGCTGACTTCTGCCTTCACGAGGACATAGTGAAGTGTTTGCTTGCTGACTTCTGCCTTCACGAGGACATAGTGAAGTGTTTGCTTGCTGACTTCTGCCTTCACGAGGACATAGTGAAGTGTTTGCTTGCTGACTTCTGCCTTCACGAGGACATAGTGAAGTGTTTGCTTGCTGACTTCTGCCTTCACGAGGACATAGTGAAGTGTTTGCTTGCTGACTTCTGCCTTCACGAGGACATAGTGAAGTGTTTGCTTGCTGACTTCTGCCTTCACGAGGACATAGTGAAGTGTTTGCTTGCTGACTTCTGCCTTCACGAGGACATAGTGAAGTGTTTGCTTGCTGACTTCTGCCTTCACGAGGACATAGTGAAGTGTTTGCTTGCTGACTTCTGCCTTCACGAGGACATAGTGAAGTGTTTGCTTGCTGACTTCTGCCTTCACGAGGACATAGTGAAGTGTTTGCTTGCTGACTTCTGCCTTCACGAGGACATAGTGAAGTGTTTGCTTGCTGACTTCTGCCTTCACGAGGACATAGTGAAGTGTTTGCTTGCTGACTTCTGCCTTCACGAGGACATAGTGAAGTGTTTGCTTGCTGACTTCTGCCTTCACGAGGACATAGTGAAGTGTTTGCTTGCTGACTTCTGCCTTCACGAGGACATAGTGAAGTGTTTGCTTGCTGACTTCTGCCTTCACGAGGACATAGTGAAGTGTTTGCTTGCTGACTTCTGCCTTCACGAGGACATAGTGAAGTGTTTGCTTGCTGACTTCTGCCTTCACGAGGACATAGTGAAGTGTTTGCTTGCTGACTTCTGCCTTCACGAGGACATAGTGAAGTGTTTTCTTGCTGACTTCTGCCTTCACGAGGACATAGTGAAGTGTTTGCTTGCTGACTTCTGCCTTCACGAGGACATAGTGAAGTGTTTGCTTGCTGACTTCTGCCTTCACGAGGACATAGTGAAGTGTTTGCTTGCTGACTTCTGCCTTCACGAGGACATAGTGAAGTGTTTGCTTGCTGACTTCTGCCTTCACGAGGACATAGTGAAGTGTTTGCTTGCTGACTTCTGCCTTCACGAGGACATAGTGAAGTGTTTGCTTGCTGACTTCTGCCTTCACGAGGACATAGTGAAGTGTTTGCTTGCTGACTTCTGCCTTCACGAGGACATAGTGAAGTGTTTGCTTGCTGACTTCTGCCTTCACGAGGACATAGTGAAGTGTTTGCTTGCTGACTTCTGCCTTCACGAGGACATAGTGAAGTGTTTGCTTGCTGACTTCTGCCTTCACGAGGACATAGTGAAGTGTTTGCTTGCTGACTTCTGCCTTCACGAGGACATAGTGAAGTGTTTGCTTGCTGACTTCTGCCTTCACGAGGACATAGTGAAGTGTTTGCTTGCTGACTTCTGCCTTCACGAGGACATAGTGAAGTGTTTGCTTGCTGACTTCTGCCTTCACGAGGACATAGTGAAGTGTTTGCTTGCTGACTTCTGCCTTCACGAGGACATAGTGAAGTGTTTGCTTGCTGACTTCTGCCTTCACGAGGACATAGTGAAGTGTTTGCTTGCTGACTTCTGCCTTCACGAGGACATAGTGAAGTGTTTGCTTGCTGACTTCTGCCTTCACGAGGACATAGTGAAGTGTTTGCTTGCTGACTTCTGCCTTCACGAGGACATAGTGAAGTGTTTGCTTGCTGACTTCTGCCTTCACGAGGACATAGTGAAGTGTTTGCTTGCTGACTTCTGCCTTCACGAGGACATAGTGAAGTGTTTGCTTGCTGACTTCTGCCTTCACGAGGCATAGTGACTTCTTCCTTCACGAGGACATAGTGAAGTGTTTGCTTGCTGACTTCTGCCTTCACGAGGACATAGTGAAGTGTTTGCTTGCTGACTTCTGCCTTCACGAGGACATAGTGAAGTGTTTGCTTGCTGACTTCTGCCTTCACGAGGACATAGTGAAGTGTTTGCTTGCTGACTTCTGCCTTCACGAGGACATAGTGAAGTGTTTGCTTGCTGACTTCTGCCTTCACGAGGACATAGTGAAGTGTTTGCTTGCTGACTTCTGCCTTCACGAGGACATAGTGAAGTGTTTGCTTGCTGACTTCTTCCTTCACGAGGACATAGTGAAGTGTTTGCTTGCTGACTTCTTCCTTCACGAGGACATAGTGAAGTGTTTGCTTGCTGACTTCTGCCTTCACGAGGACATAGTGAAGTGTTTGCTT
Source organism: Cherax quadricarinatus (assembly GCF_038502225.1). Classification (NCBI taxonomy): domain Eukaryota; kingdom Metazoa; phylum Arthropoda; class Malacostraca; order Decapoda; family Parastacidae; genus Cherax; species Cherax quadricarinatus. The sequence continues at coordinate 25,256,751 of NC_091314.1, forward strand.
GCTGACTTCTGCCTTCACGAGGACATAGTGAAGTGTTTGCTTGCTGACTTCTGCCTTCACGAGGACATAGTGAAGTGTTTGCTTGCTGACTTCTTCCTTCACTCACTTCCTCAGTTTTTATGAAATCTTTCATTTTCACGCTGTTCTTCTTTGTTTTTGTTTAGTCTGTCCTCTCAAGGAAGGTTCCTTGACGCTGGTGAGGGGCTCTTGATCTATGGAATTGGATCTGTGCTCAGGTTCCCTGAATTGAGCCTGAATGCCCTCCCCCCCCAGGCGCTGTATAATACTACGGGTTTAGTGCTCTCCCCCTCATGTTGTCCAGTAGGCCTATATAAGCCTGAAATACACAATTAATTTTGTCATCTCACTTGTGTGTTGCTTTTTCTCTTTCATTCTTTCTATACGTCATTTTATTTAATTTTTGTTTTAACACAACCCAGAACAATAATTTCAATCTTCTTTTTAATTCCTTGACTAATATTGGCTCCAGCTGTGAATTCTTTATCTAATACCACCTGTTGTTCAATATCTCTCTTTCTTCTAGTAAATTCTGCAAAACTGTTCTTCAGCCTTAGAATTATATTCTTGCAGAAGTTTCCTGTGTTGTGATATTCAGTAACATTGTGTTAGCTGCACCTGCTCTTCTGACTCTGCCTTATACTTAGTTATTCCAGCATAACTACCTTCTAATTTACGTTTGTACTCTACTAGGCCTTAAGTTTTCGTCTCAATATTATCCTTATTTATAGAGAATACCAAGGTTATTCTCTCTCTCTCTCTCTCTCTCTCTCTCTCTCTCTCTCTCTCTCTCTCTCTCTCTCTCTCTCTCTCTGTCTCTCTCTCTCTCTCTCTCTCTCTCTCTCTCTTTCTCTCTGCTTCTTCATTTCCTCAGCTTTCTCATTTAGTGTTTTCTTCATTTGCTGTAAGAAGGCCTTTAAAACTTCATCATTTTTATAAGTTGCATTATTCTTAATTCTTCGTTATTCCTTCTTAACCTCTACCTCATTATGTTCAGTTACAGTCATTCTGTCCATCCATCCACTGGTTTCCTTATCTACACGTATATATGTACAGCTGTGACTCATGAAATCGTAATAACACGACTGCTAACAAACCAGGGAACGGGTGGGGTTTTGAACCCATGGCGAGTGAGTCGTAAAACTCCAGGCCAGTGCGTAAACTACTCTGCTCAGACAATGTACCTTCTGCCATATTGTAAACAAACGCACCACTCTACTGTTGTGCTACTCTGTTTCTTCTTAATAAATTAAATATGTTATTCTTACTCCAGGACGTTTTCCACATATATAATTTCCTTCTATTCTGGGACCCTCAGATAAAACTCTCTTCTCCCTACACTATAAAACATTGTACTCGTTTTCCCAAGATTAGGTGGCTGGTGTTTGTCCTCCTCGTAGGTGTGTGTACTCGCCTAGTTGTGGTTGTAGAGGTCGATTCATAGTTCCTTGCACCGCCTCTTCTCTGGTCGCCACTAGGTCCACTCTCTCCCTGCTCCACTACCTCACTTACCAGACTATTCCACTTCCTGACAACTCTGTGACTAAAGAAATACTTCCTAACATCCCTGTGACTCATCTGAGTTTTCAACTTCCAACTGTGACCCCTTGTAGCTGTGTCCCATCTCCGGAACATCCTGTCTCTGTCCACCTTGTCAATTCTTCTCAGTATTTTAATATACCGTTATCATGTCCCTCCAATCCCTCCTGTCATCCAGTGTTCTCAGGTCGATTTCCCTTAACCTCTCCTCGTAAAACATGCCCTATAGCTCCGGGAGAAGTCTCGTTGCAAACCTTTGCACTTTCCTCTAATTTCCTGGCGTGCTTGACCTGGTGTGGGTTCCAAACTGGTGCTGCATACTCCAACATGGGCCTGACGTACATAGTGTAAAGGGTCCCATATGCTGCTGCAGTTATTTTACTGATGTGCGCCTCAGGAGATGTGCTCGGTATTATACACACCCCAAGATCCTTTTCCTTGAGTGAGGTTTGTAGTCTCTGTCCTTCTAGTCTGTGTGTGTGTGTGTGTGTGTGTGTGTGTGTGTGTGTGTGTGTGTGTGTGTGTGTGTGTGTGTGTGTGTGTGTGTGTGGTTGGCTGGCTGGTGACGTGTGATTGAGAGGCGACCTAGCCAAGTCAGTGGGTCTCAAAGGCAGGTTTTCTCTGAGCGTCAGCGTCTCCAGCTTCCCGTTTCCTTTGACGAGAAACATTTTCACATGTCCATTTTCTGTTGACTTTATAGTTGTGCAGGTCGTGTTTTATTCACCTTCAGTCTCTCAGAGTTCGATTTTGTGTCATCGTTGCCTCACTCTCAGTATTCTCTTTTATATATGTAAAATTTTCAGCTTTCAGATTTTTTTCATGAAATATGATTTCTCAATTTTTTTTTATGGCGCGTCTTCAGAGGAAAATATTTGATTTTGATTTCCACTTTGTCGTTTCAGAATTATTATAGATTAGTTATTTTTTTGGTTGACCCTGTTAAGTACCATTCTTCTCTGTCCCACTGCTTTCAGCACAAGCCACTCCTCTGTCCCACTACCGTCAGCACAAGCCACTCCTCTGTCCCACTACTGTCAGCACAATCCACTCCTCTGTCCCACTACTGTCAGCACAATCCACTCCTCTGTCCCACTACTGTCAGTACAAGTTACTCCTCTGTCCCACTACTGCTTCATAAACCACTCCTCTGTCCCACTACTGCTTCATAAACCACTCCTCTGTCCCACTACTGCTTCATAAACCACTCCTCTGTCCCACTACTGCTTCATAAACCACTCCTCTGTCCCACTACTGCTTCATAAGCCACTCCTCTGTCCCACTACTGCTTCATAAACCACTCCTCTGTCCCACTACTGCTTCATAAACCACTCCTCTGTCCCACCACTGCTTCATAAGCCACTCCTCTGTCCCACTACTGCTTCATAAACCACTCCTCTGTCCCACTACTGCTTCATAAGCCACTCCTCTGTCCCACTACTTCTTCATAAGCTACTTCTCTGTCCCACTACTGCTTCATAAGCCACTCCTCTGTCCCACTACTGCTTCATAAACCACTCCTCTGTCCCACTACTGCTTCATAAGCTACTCCTCTGTCCAACTACTGCTTCATAAACCACTGCTCTGTCCCACTACTGCTTCATAAACCACTCCTCTGTCCCACTACTGCTTCATAAGCTACTCCTCTGTCCCACTACTGCTTCATAAGCTACTCCTCTGTCCAACTACTGCTTCATAAGCTACTCCTCTGTCCCACTACTGCTTCATAAGCTACTCCTCTGTCCAACTACTGCTTCATAAGCCACTCCTCTGTCCCACTACTGCTTCATAAACCACTCCTCTGTCCCACTACTGCTTCATAAACCACTCCTCTGTCCCACTACTGCTTCATAAGCCACTCTGTCCCACTACTGCTTCATAAGCCACTCCTCTGTCCCACTACTGCTTCATAAACCACTCCTCTGTCCCACTACTGCTTCATAAGCCACTCCTCTGTCCCACCACTGCTTCATAAACCACTCCTCTGTCCCACTACTGCTTCATAAACCACTCCTCTGTCCCACTACTGCTTCATAAGCCACTCCTCTGTCCCACTACTGCTTCATAAACCACTCCTCTGTCCCACCACTGCTTCATAAACCACTCCTCTGTCCCACTACTGCTTCATAAACCACTCCTCTGTCCCACCACTGCTTCATAAACCACTCCTCTGTCCCACTACTGCTTCATAAACCACTCCTCTGTCCCACCACTGCTTCATAAACCACTCCTCTGTCCCACTACTGCTTCATAAACCACTCCTCTGTCCCACCACTGCTTCATAAACCACTCCTCTGTCCCACTACTGCTTCATAAACCACTCCTCTGTCCCACTACTGCTTCATAAGCCACTCCTCTGTCCCACTACTGCTTCATAAACCACTCCTCTGTCCCACCACTGCTTCATAAACCACTCCTCTGTCCCACTACTGCTTCATAAACCACTCCTCTGTCCAACTACTGCTTCATAAGCCACTCCTCTGTCCCACTACTGCTTCATAAACCACTCCTCTGTCCAACTACTGCTTCATAAACCACTCCTCTGTCCAACTACTGCTTCATAAACCACTCCTCTGTCCAACTACTGCTTCATAAACCACTCCTCTGTCCAACTACTGCTTCATAAGCCACTCCTCTGTCCCACTACTGCTTCATAAACCACTCCTCTGTCCAACTACTGCTTCATAAACCACTCCTCTGTCCCACTACTGCTTCATAAACCTCTCCTCTGTCCAACTACTGCTTCATAAGCCACTCCTCTGTCCCACTACTGCTTCATAAACCACTCCTCTGTCCCACTACTGCTTCATAAGCCACTCCTCTGTCCCACCACTGCTTCATAAACCACTCCTCTGTCCCACTACTGCTTCATAAGCCACTCCTCTGTCCCACTACTGCTTCATAAGCCACTCCTCTGTCCCGCCACTGCTTCATAAACCACTCCTCTGTCCCACTACTGCTTCATAAGCCACTCCTCTGTCCCACTACTGCTTCATAAGCCACTCCTCTGTCCCACTACTGCTTCATAAGCCACTCCTCTGTCCCACCACTGCTTCATAAGCCACTCCTCTGTCCCACTACTGCTTCATAAGCCACTCCTCTGTCCCACCACTGCTTCATAAACCACTCCTCTGTCCCACTACTGCTTCATAAGCCTCTCCTCTGTCCCACTACTGCTTCATAAACCACTCCTCTGTCCCACTATTGCTTCATAAACCACTCCTCTGTCCCACTACTGCTTCATAAGCTACTCCTCTGTCCCACTACTGCTTCATAAACCACTCCTCTGTCCCACTACTGCTTCATAAACCACTCCTCTGTCCCACTACTGCTTCATAAGCTACTCCTCTGTCCCACTACTGCTTCATAAGCTACTCCTCTGTCCCACTACTGCTTCATAAACCACTCCTCTGTCCCACTACTGCTTCATAAGCTACTCCTCTGTCCCACTACTGCTTCATAAACCACTCCTCTGTCCCACTACTGCTTCATAAACCACTCCTCTGTCCCACTACTGCTTCATAAACCACTCCTCTGTCCCACTACTGCTTCATAAGCCACTCCTCTGTCCCACTACTGCTTCATAAACCACTCCTCTGTCCCACCACTGCTTCATAAACCACTCCTCTGTCCCACTACTGCTTCATAAACCACTCGTCTGTCCCACCACTGCTTCATAAACCACTCCTCTGTCCCACTACTGCTTCATAAACCACTCCTCTGTCCCACCACTGCTTCATAAACCACTCCTCTGTCCCACTACTGCTTCATAAACCACTCCTCTGTCCCACCACTGCTTCATAAACCACTCCTCTGTCCCACTACTGCTTCATAAACCACTCCTCTGTCCCACTACTGCTTCATAAGCCACTCCTCTGTCCCACTACTGCTTCATAAACCACTCCTCTGTCCCACCACTGCTTCATAAACCACTCCTCTGTCCCACTACTGCTTCATAAACCACTCCTCTGTCCAACTACTGCTTCATAAGCCACTCCTCTGTCCCACTACTGCTTCATAAACCACTCCTCTGTCCAACTACTGCTTCATAAACCACTCCTCTGTCCAACTACTGCTTCATAAACCACTCCTCTGTCCAACTACTGCTTCATAAACCACTCCTCTGTCCAACTACTGCTTCATAAGCCACTCCTCTGTCCCACTACTGCTTCATAAACCACTCCTCTGTCCAACTACTGCTTCATAAACCACTCCTCTGTCCCACTACTGCTTCATAAACCACTCCTCTGTCCAACTACTGCTTCATAAGCCACTCCTCTGTCCCACTACTGCTTCATAAACCACTCCTCTGTCCCACTACTGCTTCATAAGCCACTCCTCTGTCCCACCACTGCTTCATAAACCACTCCTCTGTCCCACTACTGCTTCATAAGCCACTCCTCTGTCCCACTACTGCTTCATAAGCCACTCCTCTGTCCCGCCACTGCTTCATAAACCACTCCTCTGTCCCACTACTGCTTCATAAGCCACTCCTCTGTCCCACTACTGCTTCATAAGCCACTCCTCTGTCCCACTACTGCTTCATAAGCCACTCCTCTGTCCCACCACTGCTTCATAAGCCACTCCTCTGTCCCACTACTGCTTCATAAGCCACTCCTCTGTCCCACCACTGCTTCATAAACCACTCCTCTGTCCCACTACTGCTTCATAAGCCACTCCTCTGTCCCACTACTGCTTCATAAACAACTCCTCTGTCCCACTACTGCTTCATAAACCACTCCTCTGTCCCACTACTGCTTCATAAGCTACTCCTCTGTCCCACTACTGCTTCATAAACCACTCCTCTGTCCCACTACTGCTTCATAAACCACTCCTCTGTCCCACTACTGTTTCATAAGCTACTCCTCTGTCCCACTACTGCTTCATAAGCTACTCCTCTGTCCCACTACTGCTTCATAAACCACTCCTCTGTCCCACTACTGCTTCATAAACCACTCCTCTGTCCCACTACTGCTTCATAAGCTACTCCTCTGTCCCACTACTGCTTCATAAACCACTCCTCTGTCCCACTACTGCTTCATAAACCACTCCTCTGGCCCACTACTGCTTCATAAGCTACTCCTCTGTCCCACTACTGCTTCATAAGCTACTCCTCTGTCCCACTACTGCTTCATAAACCACTCCTCTGTCCCACTACTGCTTCATAAGCTACTCCTCTGTCCCACTGCTGCTTCATAAACCACTCCTCTGTCCCACTACTGCTTCATAAACCACTCCTCTGTCCCACTACTGCTTCATAAACCACTCCTCTGTCCCACTACTGCTTCATAAGCCACTCCTCTGTCCCACTACTGCTTCATAAACCACTCCTCTGTCCCACTACTGCTTCATAAACCACTCCTCTGTCCCACTACTGCTTCATAAGCCACTCCTCTGTCCCACTACTGCTTCATAAACCACTCCTCTGTCCCACCACTGCTTCATAAGCCACTCCTCTGTCCCACTACTGCTTCATAAACCACTCCTCTGTCCCACTACTGCTTCATAAGCCACTCCTCTGTCCCACTACTTCTTCATAAGCTACTTCTCTGTCCCACTACTGCTTCATAAGCCACTCCTCTGTCCCACTACTGCTTCATAAACCACTCCTCTGTCCCACTACTGCTTCATAAGCTACTCCTCTGTCCAACTACTGCTTCATAAGCCACTCCTCTGTCCCACCACTGCTTCATAAACCACTCCTCTGTCCCACTACTGCTTCATAAGCCACTCCTCTGTCCCACTACTGCTTCATAAGCCACTCCTCTGTCCCGCCACTGCTTCATAAACCACTCCTCTGTCCCACTACTGCTTCATAAGCCACTCCTCTGTCCCACTACTGCTTCATAAGCCACTCCTCTGTCCCACTACTGCTTCATAAGCCACTCCTCTGTCCCACCACTGCTTCATAAGCCACTCCTCTGTCCCACTACTGCTTCATAAGCCACTCCTCTGTCCCACCACTGCTTCATAAACCACTCCTCTGTCCCACTACTGCTTCATAAGCCACTCCTCTGTCCCACTACTGCTTCATAAGCCACTCCTCTGTCCCACCACTGCTTCATAAGCCCCTCCTCTGTCCCACTACTGCTTCATAAACCACTCCTCTGTCCCACTACTGCTTCATAAGCCACTCCTCTGTCCCACCACTGCTTCATAAGCCCCTCCTCTGTCCCACTACTGCTTCATAAGCCACTCCTCTGTCCCACTACTGCTTCATAAGCCACTCCTCTGTCCCACCACTGCTTCATAAACCACTCCTCTGTCCCACTACTGCTTCATAAGCCACTCCTCTGTCCCACCACTGCTTCATAAACCACTCCTCTGTCCCACTACTGCTTCATAAGCCCCTCCTCTGTCCCTTACTGTGACCGCCATGTACCCTCATATACAGCATTTTACGAGGATCAAGGATCAAAAGTCATAGGTGGAAGGTGAAGACAGCGATGAGTCACATAAATATCAGGAAGTATGTGTATGATAAATTAGACACATGTGCACATGAGTTGCACATGTGTCTAATTTATCAACATGTCGGTTCTGTGAACCATTCATCTACAAAGTATGTGTATACTTTCAGGATGACAGGTAAGTCGAGTCCCTTGTTTTAAAAGGTGGAGGAAGAAAATTCAATACACTGCATCAAAAGTAGGTAGGTATGATAGTGTCCAGGATCCCGAATACTTGTAATATTTGTTGAAATAACTTGATAGGTGGTGTTAGGAACTGAAAGAGAGAAACTAGGAACTGTTACCACTGGAGAGCAGTGATCACTCGCCACTGTGATTGTCTTCCCTGGCTGAGGTAAGTCTGAAGAGACATGAAGAAGAGATAGAAGGAAGCCACACTGGATGAAAGGGAGCTAGAGCAAGATGAAAAACTTACTGAGTATAGGACAATGTGAGAGAAAATGGCAAGGAAAGACAATAAATGAACTTAAGGAAAAATTTGCAAAGAAGCGCCAGCAGGAAGGAGAATTAATCCCGAGTAGAGTAAACACGGCGAGAAAAACAGAGTTCACCAAGAAATGTAAAGAGTCTAAGGTCATTACATTAGCATTAGGAAAATTGGTAGGAAACAGAAAAACAGATGAAAAATATATGAGCGAAACTAGGAACAAATATACTGTACAATGATAGGAAGCAAAGTGAAAATGAGAAGGAAAACTGAGCCGCAGACACATTCCAGTAAGAGAAAGATGATTATAAGGATGACAGGGGAAGATGAGGGGAGGGGGACATTCAAGGAATAACAGAGAGGTGTCATGAATTGAATCGTGGATTCAAGTATTTTCTGATAAAACCACGATCATTTCGGAAAAGAACGTGAGGTAAAGGAATGTCAAGAGAGAACGAGCACCACTACAACACGGTAGAAGGTGAAGCAGTTACTACGTGATCCGGATAAACAAGAGCCCCTCACTATCACCATAATCACTGAGAGAAGATGCAGGGAGAATTGTCCAATAAACTGGAAAAAGATTTACAAACCATTTTATTCAGGGCAGAAACTAGATAACCAAAAAAAGTAATAAGTCGTGTGCCACACACATATCAATAATAAGATCTCTGCTGTTGTTGATATATATAAATGATATGTCAAATTATAATAGTTCTATATTTGTGTATCTACTGTGTACAGTTGCTGAGATCCATATTGATTAGGAGAA
>NC_091314.1:25266073-25306073 GCF_038502225.1 Cherax quadricarinatus
ATTGTGTTTGCAGGGGGTCGAGTCACTGCTCCTGGCACAGGTTCTCAATTCTTTTCTACTTTGTGAGGCGTTTTCTTCTGAATAATTTTCCCGTGAAAGGAAGAAATCGATGTTAAATCCCTCGGCGGATTAGGATTTAGCGGGATTCGTTGGGTTATGAAGTTTGGTCCTTAATTGACGTGGAGATATTGGTCTTGGGACCTACAAGGAGTCACGGACCAATTCCGGGGAGGGGAAGTGGAAGGTACTGGTAATCCCACAGACCGTAAACTTTAACGCCAGCACGACCGGTGTGGGAAGCACTGTGGGGTATTGTGGGAGGCAGTGTGGGATAATTTGGGAGGCAGTGTGTGGTAATGTGGGCTGCAGTGTGGGGGTAGTGTGGGCTGCAGTGTGGGGGTAGTGTGGGCTGTAGTGTCGGGGTAGTGTAGGAGGTATTGTGGGGTAGTGTAGGTGGTATTGTGGGGTAGTGTAGTAGGTATTGTGGGGTAGTGTAGGAGGTATTGTGGGGTAGTGTAGGAGGCATTGTGGGGTAGTGTAGGATATATTGTGGGAGGCAGTGGGGGTATTGTGGGAGGCAGCATGGGGTAGTGTGGGGGGTATTGTGGGAGGCAGTGTGGGGAAGTGTGGGGCACACACACACACACACACACACACACACACACACACACACAGGACCAGGCAAGTACTCACTTGCCTGGTCCTGTGGTGAGACAGGTTATAGAAGCAACAACCTGATAATAATAATATCTTTATTTACTACAAGTACAAGTACAAGGTATACAATCGTAGCTGACATCAACTGCTCTGCGAACCATCTAAAAGGGACCAGGAGGCACAGACCCCACAAGACAAACAATAGTAGCTACGACAACCCAACTCCAGGTGATTTTTTAGTGGCAGTAAACGGAAAAAGAAAATGGAAGGAAATAACAAAAATAATCCACCACCTTGGAGCCTTGTTGGACTGGAGGCGCAGCCAGTGGCCACCCATGGCCCTCCAGAATTACAACTACTGATGCCAATAACAAAATCCCCCCAACAAACACGGAATACAACCTCGTTCATATTTGTTAATATACAGGGCCTTAAGCCATCCACCAACAACAAAATACCTTTTATCAGTGGACTTCTAGAGGAGTCCAATGCAATGTTTGCAGCCTTCACAGAGACTCACACAAAAGATCACTTTGACAGTGAAATATGGATAAGTGGGTACAACCTTTTTAGATGCGACAAAAAGAAAAGGCAACAATGTGGGGTTGGCCCGTATGTCAGAGTCCCTCATCTCCACGGAGTTGCTGAACACCACATATGATGTAGTTGAAGATCTATCAATAAAGACCGAGAACCAAAACCTAGTCATTGTGGTTGTATATAAGCCACCAGATGCAACCTCCCAACAGTTCGAGGAACAGCTACTGAAAATTGATTACTGTCTGGAAAACCTTCCAGCTCCATCCCCAAACATCTTACTGATTGTTGATTTCAACCTAAGGCATACAAAATGGAAGAATGTAGCAAATAATGTTATAGCTGAAACAATCCCTGGAGGTAGCGCAGATGGAAGGTCACACACATGAGCTACTAGACCTTATCTTCACAAATAATGAGGACCTGTTAAGGGACATAACAATATCAAAAACAACTAATTCCGATCACAATCTAATCGAAGTCCAGACTTACATGCATAGGGGTCCTGATCAGCAAAATGCATGTACCTGTGAAGATGTCTTCACAAAATACAAATTCAACACAAGAACATCAACTGGGACCAGGTAAACCATGTTTTAAATGAAACATGTTGGGAAGATATCTTAAATAACATGGATCCAAACCAGTGCTTTGAAAGAATCAACTTCCTGGCAGCTGAAGCATGTTCTAGGCATATTCCCCTAAGAAAGAAGAAGAGCAGGAGTAAACTGGAGAGAGAAAGACGCTCCCTCTACAGAAGACGACGAAGAATCGCTGAGCTCCTCAGGAATGCTAGAATATCTGATACACGGAAGGAGGCGCTGACAAGGGAAATGGAAACTATCGAAATTAAGTTAAATGACTCTTACAGGAACCAGGAGAGACAGGAGGAGCTTAAAGCTATTAGTGAAATTGAAAGAAATTCAAAATATTTCTTTTCATATGCCAAAAACAAGGCAAATACCACATCTAGTATTGGGCCCTTACTCAGACAGGTTGGAACTTACACAGATGACAACAAGGAAATGAGTGACATACTGAAATTCCAGTACTACTCTGTGTTTAGCGAGCTACTAATCAGTCTGAGGATCGACGACCCAAATGATTTCTTCATGAATGAGCCTCAAAATTCCATAAATGTATGCCAGTTTTCCGACATTACCCTAACTCCGATAGACTGAAAAAGCCATTGACAACTTGCCCATGCACTCAGCCCCAGGCCCAGACTCGTGGAACTCTGTGTTCATTAAGAACTGCAAGAAACCCTCTCACGTGCCCTAAGTACACTACGGAGAAGGAGCCTGCACATGAGTGAATTTCCACAGTCACTTTAATTAAAACAACGGATATAGCCCCACTCCATAAAGGTGGCAGCAAAACATTAGCTAAGAACTATAGACCAATAGCTCTAACGTCCCACATCTTAAAAATCTTTGAAAGAGTGCTAAGAAGCAGGATTACAAACCACCTAGATTCCAAAAAACTGCACAATCCAGGGCAACATGGGGTCAAAGCAGGACGCTCCTGCCTCTCACAACTACTGGATCACTATGATATGGCCTTGGATGCACTGGAAAAAAATCAGAATGCAGAAGTAATATATACAGACTTTGCAAAAGTGTTTGACAAGTGCAATCATGGCGTAATAGCACACAAAATACGTGTAAAAGAAATAACTGGCAAAGTGGGGAGATCGAACACAAAGAGTAGTGGTCAACAGAGTTAAATCGGAGGCTGCCAATAGTGAAGAGCTCTGTTCCACAAGGCACAGTACTCGCCCCCATCCTGTTCTTCATCCTTATATCAGACATAGATATAATGCACAGCACCGTATCATCCTTTGCAGATGATACTTGGATCTGCATGAGGCTGTCATCTGCTGAGGACGCTGTTAACTTCCAAGAAGATATAAACAAAGTTTTCCTGCGGGCAACGAAAAACAATATGATGTTCAATGAGGACAAATTCCAACTACTCCGTTATGGAAAACTGGAGGAGATAATAACTAGAGCAGAGTATTTTACAAACTCTGGCCATACAATAGAGCAGAAAAATAATGTAAGGGACCTGGGAGTAGTAATGTCTGAGGATCTCACTTTCAAGGATCACAACAGTGTCACGATCACAAGTGCAAAGAAAATGATAGGATGGATAATGAGAACCTTCAAAACGAGAGATGCCAAGCCCATGATGATCCTTTTCAAATCATTTGTTCTCTCTAGGCTAGAATACTGCTGTACATTAACATCTCCATTCAAAGCAGGTGAAATCGCAGATCTAGAGAGTGTACAGAGATCCTTTACTGCACGTATAAGTTCTGTCAAGCACCTTAACTACTGGGAACGCTTGGAAGCACTTGACTTGTACTCGTTGGAACGCAGGAGGGAGAGATATATCATAATCTACACTTGGAAAATCTTGGAAGGAATGGTCCCAAATCTGCACACAGAAATCACTCCCTACGAAAGTAAAAGACTGGGCAGGCGATGCAAAATGCCCCCAGTAAAAAGTAGGGGCGCCATTGGTACACTAAGAGAGAAAACACCGTAAGTGTCCGGGGCCCAAGACTGTTCAACAGCCTCCCACCAAGCATAAGGGGGATTACCAATAAACCCCTGGCTGCCTTCATGAGAGAGGTGGACAGATACCTTAAGTCAGTGCCGGATCAGCCGGGTTGTGGTTCGTACGTTGGACTGCATGCGGCCAGCAGTAACAGCCTGGTTGATCAGGCCCTGATCCACCGGGAGGCCTGGTCGTGGACCTGGCCGCGGGGGCGTTGATCCCCGGAATAACCTCCTGGTAGACATAACTAGCATTAGTACTACTATATAGAAAGCCACTTATTATGCAGAGCATTTCGGGCAAATTAGGTCAGTTTTGTCCCGGGATGCGGCCCACACCAGTCCACTAACACCCAGGATGCGACCCACACCAGTCCACTAACACCCAGGATGCGACCCACACCAGTCCACTAACACCCAGGTATCCATTTTACTGATGGGTGAACATAGACAACTGGTGTAAGAAAACACGTCCAATGTTTCCACCCCTTCGCTGGGAATCGAACCCGGACCCTAACCTGTGAAGCGAGAGCTTTTGCCACCAGGCCACGGGTCACGGGCCACGGGCCACGGGCCACGGGCCACGGGCCACCGTTATACTATGGTAGATTGTAAAGCTTTATTGATACAGCAGTTCATTTAAGAGACTAAGCTTGGAAACTAAGCTTGGAGACTAAGTTTGGAGACCAGGCTTGGAGAAAAGCTTGGAAAGAAAGCTTTTCAAGACCATAGTGTTTGTTGAAGCTTGAGGAAGTAATTTTGACATGAACGAACCAGTGTTGTGTTGCCGCGCTTTGAATCCCCCCTTTCCCCAGCCACCTTCACTTTTTCTTTCTTCTCCTACTCCTCCCATCCTCTTCCACTCCCCCATGATGCCATGGCCGCCGCTCCTGGCCAATCATCCCCAGTGCGGCAGAGACATCCAATCACGTGTCGCCTATTACACCTGACGCCTTACGCCGCCCTCTCCAAATCTGAGAAATTTTCCCCTAGGTCTTTCACTCCTTCTCTCTTAACCCCCTCCCTCCCTCCCTCCCTCGCTTTCAACCCCTCCTTCCATTTCAACCCCCTCCCATCCAACCCCCTCGCTTCCACTGGAAGCCCCTTCCTCCATCTTCCAGTAAACCTTCCAAATTAAGAGCATAAGAATATTGTGGCACTGCAGGAGACCTACTGCCTAAGAAGTCCTGCCAGGCACCTCCTCAAGCACTTAATAAAGTTTTCTGGGTTGGCGAATCGTCGCCCTAAGTTTTCAAAAACTGCTTTTGTGTGACTTTATCAACGTTTGGGTATTGCCATACCATCTGTTGCCATACCATCTGTTGCCATACCATCTGTTGCCATGCCATCTGGTGCCATACCATCTGTTGCAATACCATCTGCTGCCATACCATCTGTTGCCATACCATCTGGTGCCATACCATCTGTTGCCATACCATCTGTTGCAATACCATCTGCTGCCATACCATCTGTTGCCATACCATCTGTTGCCATACCATCTGTTGCCATACCATCTGTTACCATACCATCTGTTGGCATACCATCTGTTACCATACCATCTGTTGCCATACCATCTGTTCCCATACCATCTGTTGCCATACCATCTGTTGCCATACCATCTGTTGCCATACCATCTGTTGCCATACCATCTGTTGCCATACCATCTGTTGCCATACCATCTGTTGCCATACCATCTGTTGCCATACCATCTGCTGCCATACCATCTGTTGCCATACCATCTGTTGCCATACCATCTGTTGCCATACCATCTGTTACCATACCAAATGTTGCCATACCATCTGTTTCCATGCCATCTGTTGCCATATCATCTGTCACCATATCATCTGTTACCATACCATGTTGCCATACCATCTGTTGCCATACCATCTGTTGCCATACCATCTGTTGCCATACCATCTGCTGCCATACCATCTGTTGCCATACCATCTGTTGCCATACCATCTGTTACCATACCATCTGTTGCCATACCATCTGTTGCCATACCATCTGTTCCCATACCATCTGTTGCCATACCATCTGTTGCCATACCATCTGTTGCCATACCATCTGCTGCCATACCATCTGTTGCCATACCATCTGCTGCCATATCATCTGTTACCATATCATCTGTTACCATACCATGTTGCCATACCATCTGTTGCCATACCATCTGTTGCCATACCATCTGTTGCCATACCATCTGCTGCCATACCATCTGTTGTCATACCATCTGTTGCCATACCATCTGTTGCCATACCATCTGCTGCCATACCATTTGTTGCCATACCATCTGCTGTCATACCATCTGTTGCCATACCATCTGTTGCCATGCCATCTGTTGCCATACCATCTGTTGCCATACCATCTGTTGCCATACCATCTGCTGCCATACCATCTGTTGCCATACCATGTTGCCATACCATCTGTTGCCATACCATCTGCTGCCATACCATCTGCTGCCATACCATCTGTTGCCATACCATCTGTTGCCATACCATCTGTTGCCATACCATCTGCTGCCATACCATCTGTTGCCATACCATCTGTTGCCATACCATCTGTTGCCATACCATCTGTTGCCATACAATCTGCTGCCATACCATCTGCTGCCATACCATCTGTTGCCATACCATGTGCTGCCGTACCATCTGCTGCCATGGCATCTGCTGCCATACCATCTGTTATTACCACTATGGTGACATCAATGTCTGTTGTAGGTACCTAGTATCATTATTTCCATAACCTCAGCGACGGTGATAAATTACTCAGAGTATTGTGGGATGGTAGTGGCGAATAATACAAAGAAGAATGATGAAGATCAGGAGTTTGAGGTAATCAGTCCCTGAGTCTGGAGTCGATGTAATCAGTCCATCAATCTTGAAAAGAGTACCGCGTGTGCACAGGTACAGAAGAGATGCGATAAAGTTCATGGAGCAGGGAGAGACAGTGGACCAAGTGGAGACCAGTAAAGAGGCGCGACGAGGAGCTATGACTCAACCCCTGCAACCATAAATAGGTAAGCACAAATTACAGGTACAAGTCGGTTCTAAACCATTTATCAAATACAAGTAGGTTTGTTTCTACATTATTTCAGATGTCTGTTGGTAATGTGCTGAAGAGTCTTGGATGTTGACGTCTTGGGCCGAGGATGTTGACGTCTTAGGCCAAGGATGTTGACAGTGTTCTCTAATTGTACTTATGTTCCCCCTCCTGCCTTTCATTGGGTTCATTTCACACTTCCATATATTTGACTCTAGTAAGTTGTTACAGTAGTGTACTGGTTAACTCTAGTAAGTTGTTACAGTAGTGTACTGGTTGACTCTAGTAAGTTGTTACAGTAGTGTACTGGTTAACTCTAGTAAGTTGTTACAGTAGTGTACTGGTTGACTCTAGTAAGTTGTTACAGTAGTGTACTGATTGAGTCTAGTAAGTTGTTACAGTACTGGTTGACTCTAGTAAGTTGTTACAGTAGTGTACTGGTTGACTCTAGTAAGTTGTTACAGTAGTGTACTGGTTGACTCTAGTAAGTTGTTACAGTAGTGTACTGGTTGACTCTAGTAAGTTGTTACAGTAGTGTACTGGTTGACTCTAGTAAGTTGTTACAGTAAGGTGCTGCTTGGAACTCGTCCCTCAGTAATAAAATTTCGACTGCCAGGTGTGTCTCCCCGCTGTACCAGAGAGAACAATTCAGATGTTTTAAAGTGTTTCCAGTACCTCAGATATTTGCTGGTTCTGTTCGGGCAGAATGCGACGTTTTTACAGTTTCCAGTTGTTATATTTTTCCTGCTCTGAAGAGGTGCTATGAGCTTTGAATATATTCAAGTCATGAGAGAAACAGGTGATCGAAAATTTTATCCTCACTGGTAATACCTCTCTGGTTTTGATTATTATTATTATTATTATTATTATTATTATTATTATTATTATTATTATTATTATTATTATTATTATTATTATTATTTTTATTATTATTATTATCATTATTATTATTAAAATGAAAACTAAGAGGTTGACCCACAAGGGCCACACAGCGCTGCTCTCTCGTCTTGAGATACTAAATGGTTATAACTATGACCAAAATTTTTAAAGGGGTGGACCGGTAAGCCAGCGGAAGCCCTCAGTCAGATGACTAAAACTGCAACGGAGGGTCATCATCTGACTGAGACCCGCGTCAGGAAACATTTGTCCTGTTTCCTGATGAACATTACCTAACCTGACCTCTTGTCTTGAAAGTTCTGATAATTCACCCTGTCATTTCCTTGGCCTTTATTGTATGTCCGTGTCCTTGGTTGCATTCCTCTGGCCAGTCATGCATTGCTTTCAACTGACAGATCCTCTGCAGTAATTATTGCACGGTCTTGTACCAGTTGTTGATGGTGCCACCAGCCGCCTCAAATTCATCGGTACACTCATCCAAATGCATTTTCGTTTCCCTTTCCTCTTACTCGTTCATCATTCTTAACTCTAATTAAGTACAAAAATGGCGCTGCACCGTGACTCCAAGTATACACAAATTACCCGCACATAGTAGAGAGGAGCTTCGACAATATCGTCGTAAGCTCCTCTCTCTCTCTCTCTCCCTCTCTCTCTCTCTCTCTCTCTCTCTCTCTCTCTCTCTCTCTCTCTCTCTTCTGTGTGCGAGTTGTTCGTGTGTTCTCATTCTAATTCTAAAGCACGATATCTCTCTTCAAAGCTCACAGAGCAAGCAATGACACTCCGACCAGATTCCCCAAGCAACACTCTTCTGTAAGACAAGCAACACTCTTCTGTAAGACAAGCAACACTCTTCTGTAAGACAAGCAACACTCTTCTGTAAGACAAGCAACACTCTTCTGTAAGACAAGCAACACTCTTCTGTAAGACAAGCAACACTCTTCTGTAAGACAAGCAACACTCTTCTGTAAGACAAGCAACACTCAGCTGTAAGACATTCAACACTCAGCTGTAAGACAAGCAACACTCTTCTGTAAGACAAGCAACACTCTTCTGTAAGACAAACAACACTCAACTATAAGACAAGCAACATTCAACTGTAAGACAAGCAACACTCAGCTGTAAGACAAGCAACACTCAACTATAAGACAAGCAACATTCAACTGTAAGACAAGCAACACTCAACTGTAAGACAAGCAACACTCAACTGTAAGACAAGCAACACTCAACTGTAAGACAGGTAACACTCAACTGTAAGACAAGCAACACTCAACTGTAAGACAAGCAACACTCAACTGTAAGACAAGCAACACTCAACTGTAAGACAAGCAACACTCAACTGTAAAACAAGCAACACTCAACTGTAACACAAGCAACACTCAACTGTAAGACAAGCAACACTCAACTGTAAGACAAGCAACACTCAACTGTAAGACAAGCAACACTCAACTGTAAGACAAGCAACACTCAACTGTAAGACAAGCAACACTCAACTGTAAGACAAGCAACACTCAACTGTAAGACAAGCAACACTCAACTGTAAGACAAGCAACACTCAACTGTAAGACAAGCAACACTCAACTGTAAAACAAGCAACACTCACCTGTAAGACAAGCAACACTCAACTGTAAGACAAGCAACACTCAACTGTAAGACAAGCAACACTCAACTGTAAGACAAGCAACACTCAACTGTAAGACAAGCAACACTCACCTGTAAGACAAGCAACACTCACCTGTAAGACAAGCAACACTCAACTGTAAGACAAGCAACACTCAACTGTACGACAAGCATCACTCAACTGTAAGACAAGCAACACTCAACTGTAAGACAAGCAACACTCAACTGTAACACAAGCAACACTCAACTGTAAGATAAGCAACACTCAACTGTAACACAAGCAACACTCAACTGTAAGACAAGCAACACTCACCTGTAAGACAAGCAACACTCACCTGTAAGACAAGCAACACTCAACTGTAAGACAAGCAACACTCAACTGTAAGACAAGCAACACTCACCTGTAAGACAAGCAACACTCACCTGTAAGACAAGCAACACTCAACTGTAAGACACGCAACACTCAACTGTAAGACAAGCAACACTCAACTGTACGACAAGCAACACTCAACTGTAAGACAAGCAACACTCAGCTGTAAGACAAGCATCACTCAACTGTAAGACAAGCAACACTCAACTTTAAGACATTCAACACTCAGCTGTAAGACAAGCAACACTCAGCTGTAAGACAAGCAACAGTCAAATGTAAGACAAGCAACACTCAGCTGTAAGACAAGCAACACTCAGCTGTAAGACAAGCAACACTCAGCTGTAAGACAAGCAACAGTCAACTGTAAGACAAGCAACACTCAGCTGTAAGACAAGCAACACTCAACTGTAAGACATTCAACACTCAGCTGTAAGACAAGCAACACTCAGCTGTAAGACAAGCAACACTCAACTGTAAGACAAGCAACACTCAGCTGTAAGACAAGCAACACTCAGCTGTAAGACAAGCAACACTCAGCTGTAAGACAAGCACCACTTAGCTGTAAGACAAGCAACACTCAACTGTAAGACAAGCAACAGTCAGCTGTAAGACATTCAACACTCAGCTGTAAGACAAGCAACACTCAGCTGTAAGACAAGCAACACTCAGCTGTAAGACAAGCAACACTCAGCTGTAAGACAAGCAACACTCAGCTGTAAGACAAGCAACACTCAGCTGTAAGACAAGCAACACTCAGCTGTAAGACAAGCACCACTTAGCTGTAAGACAAGCAACACTCAACTGTAAGACAAGCAACAGTCAACTGTAAGACAAGCAACACTCAGCTGTAAGACAAGCAACACTCAGCTGTAAGACAAGCAACACTCAGCTGTAAGACAAGCAACACTCAGCTGTAAGACATTCAACACTCAGCTGTAAGACAAGCAACACTCAGCTGTAAGACAAGCAACACTCAGCTGTAAGACATTCAACACTCAGCTGTAAGACAAGCAACACTCAGCTGTAAGACAAGCAACACTCAGCTGTAAGACAAGCAACACTCAGCTGTAAGACAAGCAACACTCAACTGTAAGACAAGCAACACTCAACTGTAAGACAAGCAACACTCAACTGTAAGACAAGCAACACTCACCTGTAAGACAAGCAACACTCAACTGTAAAACAAGCAACACTCACCTGTAAGACAAGCAACACTCAACTGTAAGACAAGCAACACTCAACTGTAAGACAAGCAACACTCAACTGTAAGACAAGCAACACTCAACTGTAAGACAAGCAACACTCACCTGTAAGACAAGCAACACTCACCTGTAAGACAAGCAACACTCAACTGTAAGACAAGCAACACTCAACTGTACGACAAGCATCACTCAACTGTAAGACAAGCAACACTCAACTGTAAGACAAGCAACACTCAACTGTAACACAAGCAACACTCAACTGTAAGATAAGCAACACTCAACTGTAACACAAGCAACACTCAACTGTAAGACAAGCAACACTCACCTGTAAGACAAGCAACACTCACCTGTAAGACAAGCAACACTCAACTGTAAGACAAGCAACACTCAACTGTAAGACAAGCAACACTCACCTGTAAGACAAGCAACACTCACCTGTAAGAAAAGCAACACTCAACTGTAAGACACGCAACACTCAACTGTAAGACAAGCAACACTCAACTGTACGACAAGCAACACTCAACTGTAAGACAAGCAACACTCAGCTGTAAGACAAGCATCACTCAACTGTAAGACAAGCAACACTCAACTGTAAGACAAGCAACACTCAGCTGTAAGACAAGCAACAGTCAAATGTAAGACAAGCAACACTCAGCTGTAAGACAAGCAACACTCAGCTGTAAGACAAGCAACACTCAGCTGTAAGACAAGCAACAGTCAACTGTAAGACAAGCAACACTCAGCTGTAAGACAAGCAACACTCAACTGTAAGACAAGCAACACTCAGCTGTAAGACAAGCAACAGTCAACTGTAAGACAAGCAACACTCAGCTGTAAGACAAGCAACACTCAGCTGTAAGACAAGCAACAGTCAACTGTAAGACAAGCAACACTCAGCTGTAAGACAAGCACCACTTAGCTGTAAGACAAGCAACACTCAACTGTAAGACAAGCAACAGTCAGCTGTAAGACATTCAACACTCAGCTGTAAGACAAGCAACACTCAGCTGTAAGACAAGCAACACTCAGCTGTAAGACAAGCAACACTCAGCTGTAAGACAAGCAACACTCAGCTGTAAGACAAGCAACACTCAGCTGTAAGACAAGCACCACTTAGCTGTAAGACAAGCAACACTCAGCTGTAAGACAAGCAACACTCAGCTGTAAGACAAGCAACACTCAGCTGTAAGACAAGCAACACTCAGCTGTAAGACAAGCAACACTCAGCTGTAAGACAAGCAACACTCAGCTGTAAGACAAGCAACACTCAGCTGTAAGACAAGCAACACTCAGCTGTAAGACAAGCAACACTCCTCTGTAAGGCAAGCAACACTCAGCTGTAAGACAAGCAACACTATCAACACTCAACTGTAAGACAAGCAACACTCAGCTGTAAGACATGCAACACTCAGCTGTAAGACATTCAACACTCAGCTGTAAGACATTCAACACTCAGCTGTAAGACATGCAACACTCAGCTGTAAGACAAGCAACACTCAGCTGTAAGACATTCAACACTCAGCTGTAAGACAAGCAACACTCAGCTGTAAGACATTCAACACTCAGCTGTAAGACAAGCAACACTCAGCTGTAAGACAAGCAACACTCAGCTGTAAGACAAGCAACACTCAGCTGTAAGACATGCAACACTCAGCTGTAAGACAAGCAACACTCAGCTGTAAGACAAGCAACACTCAGCTGTAAGACAAGCAACACTCAGCTGTAAGACATTCAACACTCAGCTGTAAGACAAGCAACACTCAGCTGTAAGACAAGCAACACTCAGCTGTAAGACAAGCAACACTCAGCTGTAAGACAAGCAACACTCAGCTGTAAGACATTCAATACTCAGCTGTAAGACAAGCAACACTCAGCTGTAAGACAAGCAACACTCAGCTGTAAGACAAGCAACACTCAGCTGTAAGACAAGCAACACTCAGCTGTAAGACATGCAACACTCAGCTGTAAGACATGCAACACTCAGCTGTAAGACAAGCAACACTCAGCTGTAAGACATTCAACACTCAACTGTAAGACATGCAACACTCAGCTGTAAGACAAGCAACACTCAGCTGTAAGACAAGCAACACTCAGCTGTAAGACAAGCAACACTCAGCTGTAAGACATTCAATACTCAGCTGTAAGACAAGCAACACTCAGCTGTAAGACATTCAACACTCAACTGTAAGACATGCAACACTCAGCTGTAAGACATGCAACACTCAGCTGTAAGACAAGCAACACTCAGCTGTAAGACAAGCAACACTCAGCTGTAAGACATGCAACACTCAGCTGTAAGACAAGCAACACTTCACCTGACTACTGCACTCGGGCAACTCTAGTTGCTCTCTCTCTCTTCCTCTCCTATTCGTTTTTTTCTTCCTTAGCTCCCATTCGCTGTGTTTTTTTTCTGGACCGTAATTTTTCTCTTCTCATGCCATTTTCCATTCTTTTTCTTCTACGTAAACTCTCGTGTTTTTAACTCTCTTCTTTCTGCCCTCCTGATATTTTTAATTTTCCTCTCTTTCTTCCTGTCTCTCTCTCTCTCTCTCTCTCTCTCTCTCTCTCTCTCTCTCTCTCTCTCTCTCTCTCACTCTCTCTCCCTCTCTCTCACTCTCCCTCTCTCCTTCTCTTTCTCTCTCTGTCTCTCTCTCTGTCTCTCTCTCTGTCTCTCTCTCTGTCTCTCTCTCTGTCTCTCTCTCTCTTTCTCTCTCTCTCTCACTCTCTCTCTCACTCTCTCTCTCTGTCTTTTTTTTTTTTACACAGGGTTTGACAAGGTTAAGGATCCCTAGCTTTATTGACAGCTATTTACAGGTTAAGGATTCCTAACTTTATTGGCAAGCTAAGAGCTGTTACCTACATCAGCTCATTTGAAAGCATTTTTATTGTTATGAGACATACAAGTAGGAAACAGGATGAAGTTGGAGCCATCTGTGGGCCAGCATTTTCATTTGATCAACTGACTTTATCTCGTTGACATCATTATGCTGTACAAATGTGTTCCATACTCGAGTCATCCTGGGTATGTATGATCTCAGATGGAGTGATGTTCTGGAGAAGGGTACAGCCAGAGTGAAGTTGCTGCTTTCTGTCCGTCTTGTGGCATAAAAGCTTGTTTCACGCTGTCCTCGAAGTGGATCCAAGTGTGGTATTTTGACAATATTGGCCTTGTACATAACAGTAAGGCCACCCACATCCCTCCTATGTTGAAGGCTCTGCCGAAATGACAGATCTATCCAGGATGGGTCCAGGCGAGAGATGAGACGTCTTGCTCTGTTCTCTACTCTGTCAAGCAGTCGTAGATGAGAGGGGGGGTAGGCAAACCAAGAAAGTGAAGCATACTCAAGGTGCGAGCGTACTTGTGCCTCGTACAGAATCTTGCAACCCCTACTGTCAAGCAGATGGGAGATACGGCGAAGTGCTGTAAGCTTCCTAGCTGCCTTGTTTGCAAGATTCTCCAGGTGCCAACATCCTCCCATTCATCCTTACTACTGCACCAGCATTACCATCATGGTGCCTAGAGACGATCATCCTTTGCGTTTTCTCAGGTGCAAATGTTACTTGCCATCTATTTCCCCAAGCTGATATAGCTCTCAGCTGGTGATTGATGTAGCTTAGAGCAGCTGGCATTTCTTCTCTTGGGTAAGTGAATGTCAGTGTATAGTCGTCTGCATATGCATGTGATTCTGGGATGAGATGAAGAAGGTCGTTGAAGTACACATTCCATAACAATGGACCCAGCACGCTTCCTTGTGGAACACTTGCCCCAATAGGATGTCTTGCTGATTCCGTTCCATTGAGAACTACACTTAGAGATCTACCATGAAGGTAGTCACTGAGGAGACATAGCGTAGAGCCTGCAATTCCCAGTGCTTGAAGTTTTGCTAAGAGGCCCTGGTGCCACACCCGGTCGAAAGCGACAGCAATGTCCAGTGCTACCACACAGCTGACTTTGGATTCATCCAGTGACTGGTGCCACTTGTTGGAGAGGTTTAACAACAGATCAGCAGCAGAGGAACCTTTCCTGAAGCCATATTGACGATCACAAAGTAGTGAGTGGTAGTCAAAAAAACTCTGTCATTTGTCTTGAGTTTATTGTCTCAAGGATCTTACCAGTGATTGACAGGAGTGACACTGGTCTGTAGTTGCTGATTTCTGCTCTGCTCTTCTTTTTGTGAACAGGGACTACATTTGCCTCTTTCCATAGAGAGGGCCATTTACACTGTAATAGGCAGTGCTGAAAGATGCGAGTTAGAGGTGCTGCTAGCTGGTTTGCACATCTTCTCAACAATCTTGGGCTCAACTTGTCTGGGCCCACAGCCTTTTCTTGGTCAAGCGATTTAAGTAGGAAATGCACCTCCTCCTGCCTTATTGCCACCACTGACAGTTTTGACACAGTTCTTGCAGCTAGCCAAGGAGGGTCCCTTGCTGGATCAGGAACTTGCATTTTGGTAGCAGTGTTCAGCAAAGAGGTCCGCCTTCTCTTGACTACTAGTAGAGGTGGTCCCATCCTGTCGATTTAGAGGTGGAATAAGTTCATCAGGCAGATAACCTTGTCTGTCCTTGACCAGGGACCACCAGGTTTTGGAGCCTACCCTACCTGATGCTAACTTTCTTTTAGTGTCCACCTCCCATTTATCAATGGCCCACTTTTGAACATCACCCATATGCCTACAGGCTTGCATGTGCAAGTTCCTGTTATAGGTGGTAGGATGTCTCTTATACCTTCGCCATGCTTTGTACTTAGCAGTAGCTGCCTCTCTACAACGAAAGCCAAACCAAGGCTGATCTGTAGGCTTCGTCACATATTGCCGGTGAGGAATGTGTTCTTGTTGTAGATTAAGGATGTGTCCAGTGAAGGCTTTCACTTGGTTGTCAACATCCCCTTGGAGAAGAGCATTCCAGTCGGTGGTGGCGAGCTCAGAGCAAAGGGCTGGCCAATTACCTCTTTCCCATAGCCAGGTTGTGCGTGTGGACTCCTCACCTCGTTCTGTTGGGATCTTAAGTGTCGTAAAAACAGCCTTGTGGTCAGACGATCCAACGTAGCCGAGGGGTTGACAAGTGAGTATACCTTCTGCCAGATCACTCACTACTGGGTCAAGGGAGGAGCCAGAGATGTGAGTAGGGAAATCAACAAAGTTTCTCATGTCAAACACTGCAAGAAGGTCATCAAAGTCCCTCTGTATAAGGTGCTGGTTGAGGTCACCAACAATTATAATATGTTGACAGTTGTGTTGTAGCAGAAGGGAGTCAATATTTTCCATTAGGAAGTTGATAGGGTCTGCATGTTGCCACTGAGGTCTGTACATTGCACATGCTAGTACAGAGGTACTAGTGTTTATACAGAGCTTGAAGAACATCGTTTCAAGATGTGTAGGGGTGTGTCTCTCTCTCTCTCTCTCTCTCTCTCTCTCTCTCTCTCTCTCTCTCTCTCTCTGTATCTCTGTCTCACTCTCTCTCTCTCTCTCTCTCTCTCTCTCTCTCTCTCTCTCTCTCTCTCTCTCTCTCTCTCTCTCTCTCTCTCTCTCTCTCTCTCTCTCTCTCTCTCTCTGTTTCTCTGTCTCCCTGTCTCTCTGTCTGTCTCTCTCTCTGTCTCTCTGTCTCTCTCTCTGTCTGTCTCTCTCTCTGTCTCTCTCTCTCTCTCTCTCACTCTCTCAGGGATGCATAGTGGTCAGCCAAGATAATAGTATATACGAACTATTGTGGCTTTACCAGAAGCTCCTACTTAGGAGACGGAGAGACAGACAGGCAGACAGACAGACAGACAGATACTTATACATATTTCAGTGTTCCACAGTTATTATCGGTCACCTCGGTGACAAACGTATCGGGGCCGCTTTGGTTAATTTTCTTCCTGATGAGTAAATATAAATGGCTGGTGTAGCGTAACTTACTCTCAGTCTGGCGACCAGTTCCGCCCCCCCCCCCCGACTACATGAAAGCCTTGAATATCAAGACACATGTGCAACAGTTGGGTATCTTTATTGATGAAACGTTTCGCCTACGAGGTAGGCTTCTTCAGTCAAATTCAGAGGGAGCAGTAGTAATGAAATAAAGATGATGTAATCAGTCCATCAAGCTTGGAGAAAAAGTATTCGATGTGGTCAGTCCCTCAGCCTGGAGAAGAGTTCAGTTCCAGACCCTAAATCTGATCTCTCCTCCAGGCTGAGGGACTGACCATCTCATAAACTTTTTCTCCAAGGTTGGTATACTGATTACGTTATCATTATTTCATTACTACTACTGCTGCCTCTGTATGTGACTGAAGAAGACTAATGTGTAGGCGAAACGTTTCACCAATAAACATACCTAACTGTTGCACATGTGTCCTAATCTTCAACTTATCGATATTTTGTACTGTTTTCAATAATAACAGACTTGAGAGGGTAGGAAGGAGAGGAATTTAACTTGAGTAAGAAACCACAAGAAGAATGACTGAAAAATCACATAAGTTGTGTTCTGACTTACCTGAGGCTGTCATCGGACGTAATATATATTAAACACCTTTCATATGCTTAAGTACCAGGATATTTCTTTTGAAGATCAAATTAGTAGTAGTAGTAGTAGTAGTCGTAGTAGTAATAGAAATAGTAGTCGTAGTATTAGTAGTCTTATTAGTAGCAGTAGTAATAATAATCATATTAGTAATAATACCAGTAATATTTACTGGACACTGGACCACCCAAGTCACTCGGCTATAAAACCCATAAAATTTGCATACATACATACATACATACATATGCATACATGCCCACATGCATACATATGCATACATGCCCACATACATACATATGCATACATGCTCACATACATACATACATGCATAGTTGCATACATACATGCATGCAAACAATAAGGTAACGAATATACATACTCAACACAAATCAGTATTATGATACCAGGTGAAGAGGAGCATTGTGACACACACCAGTGTTGTGTGAGTGTGACACACACCAGTGTTGTGTGAGTGTGACACGTACACCAGTGTTGTGTGAGTGTGACACACGTACACCAGTGTTGTGTGAGTGTAACACACGTACACCAGTGTTGTGAGTGTAACACACGTACACCAGTGTTGTGAGTGTAACACACGTACACCAGTGTTGTGTGAGTGTAACACACGTACACCAGTGGTGTGTGAGTGTAACACACGTACACTAGTGTTGTGTGAGTGTAACACACGTACACCAGTGTTGTGAGTGTAACACACGTACACCAGTGGTGTGTGAGTGTAACACACGTACACTAGTGTTGTGTGAGTGTAACACACGTACACCAGTGTTGTGTGAGTGTGACACACACCAGTGTTGTGTAAGTGTAACACACGTACACCAGTGTTGTGTAAGTGTAACACACGTACACCAGTGTTGTGTGAGTGTAACACACTTACACCAGTGTTGTGTGATTGTAACACACTTACACCAGTGTTGTGTGATTGTAACACACTTACACCTGTGTTGTGTGAGTGTAACACACGTACACCAGTGTTGTGTGATTGTAACACACTTACACCTGTGTTGTGTGAGTGTAACACACTTGCACCAGTGTTGTGTGAGTGTAACACACTTACACCAGTGTTGTGTGAGTGTAACACACTTACACCAGTGTTGTGTGATTGTAACACACTTACACCTGTGTTGTGTGAGGGTAACACACGTACACCAGTGTTGTGTGAGTGTAACACACGTACACCAGTGTTGTGTAAGTGTAACACACGTACACCAGTGTTGTGTAACACACGTACACCAGTGTTGTGTGATTGTAACACACTTACACCTGTGTTGTGTGAGTGTAACACACTTTCACCAGTGTTGTGTGAGTGTAGCACACGTACACCAGTGTTGTGTGAGTGTAACACACTTACACCAGTGTTGTGTGAGTGTAACATACTTACACCTGTGTTGTGTGAGTGTAACACACTTACACCAGTGTTGTGTGAGTGTAACACACGTACACCAGTGTTGTGTGAGTGTAACACACTTACACCTGTGTTGTGTGAGTGTAACACACTTACACCAGTGTTGTGTGAGTGTAACACACTTACACCAGTGTTGTGTGAGTGTAACACACTTACACCAGTGTTGTGTGAGTGTAACACACTTACACCAGTGTTGTGTGAGTGTAACACACTTACACCAGTGTTGTGTGAGTGTAACACACTTACACCTGTGTTGTGTGAGTGTAACACACTTACACCAGTGTTGTGTGAGTGTAACACACTTACACCACTGTTGTGTGAGTGTAACACACGTACACCAGTGTTGTGTGAGTGTAACACACTTACACCACTGTTGTGTGAGTGTAACACACGTACACCAGTGTTGTGTGAGTGTAACACACTTACACCTGTGTTGTGTGAGTGTAACACACTTACACCACTGTTGTGTGAGTGTAACACACTTACACCAGTGTTGTGTGAGTGTAACACACTTACACCTGTGTTGTGTGAGTGTAACACACTTACACCACTGTTGTGTGAGTGTAACACACTTACACCACTGTTGTGTGAGTGTAACACACGTACACCAGTGTTGTGTGAGTGTAACACACTTACACCTGTGTTGTGTGAGTGTAACACACTTACACCACTGTTGTGTGAGTGTAACACACTTACACCAGTGTTGTGTGAGTGTAACACACTTACACCTGTGTTGTGTGAGTGTAACACACGTACACCAGTGTTGTGTGAGTGTAACACACTTACACCAGTGTTGTGTGAGCGTAACACACTTACACCTGTGTTGTGTAAGTGTGACACACTTACACCTGTGTTGTGTGAGTGTGACACACTTACACAAGTGTTGTGTGAGTGTAACACACTTACACCTGTGTTGTGTGAGTGTGACACACTTACACCTGTGTTGTGTGAGTGTAACACACTTACACCTGTGTTTTGTGAGTGTAACACACTTACACCTGTGTTGTGTGAGTGGGACACACGTACACCAGTGTTGTGTGAGTGTAACACACTTACACCTGTGTTGTGTGAGTGTAACACACTTACACCTGTGTTGTGTGAGTGGGACACACGTACACCAGTGTTGTGTGAGTGTAACACACTTACACCTGTGTTGTGTGAGTGTAACACACTTACACCTGTGTTGTGTGAGTGGGACACACGTACACCAGTGTTGTGTGAGTGTAACACACTTACACCTGTGTTGTGTGAGTGTAACACACTTACACCTGTGTTGTGTGAGTGTGACACACTTACACCTGTGTTGTGTGAGTGTAACACACTTACACCTGTGTTGTGTGAGTGTGACACACTTACACCTGTGTTGTGTGAGTGTAACACACTTACACCTGTGTTGTGTGAGTGTAACACACTTACACCTGTGTTGTGTGAGTGGGACACACGTACACCAGTGTTGTGTGAGTGTAACACACTTACACCTGTGTTGTGTGAGTGTAACACACTTACACCTGTGTTGTGTGAGTGGGACACACGTACACCAGTGTTGTGTGAGTGTAACACACTTACACCTGTGTTGTGTGAGTGTAACACACTTACACCTGTGTTGTGTGAGTGTGACACACTTACACCTGTGTTGTGTGAGTGTAACACACTTACACCTGTGTTGTGTGAGTGTAACACACTTACACCTGTGTTGTGTGAGTGGGACACACGTACACCACTGTTGTGTGAGTGTAACACACTTACACCTGTGTTGTGTGAGTGTAACACACTTACACCTGTGTTGTGTGAGTGTAACACACTTACACAAGTGTTGTGTGAGTGTAACACACTTACACCACTGTTGTGTGAGTGTAACACACTTACACCTGTGTTGTGTGAGTGTAACACACGTGCACCAGTGTTGTGTGAGTGTAACACACTTACACCTGTGTTGTGTGAGTGTAACACACTTACACCACTGTTGTGTGAGTGTAACACACTTACACCACTGTTGTGTGAGTGTAACACACGTACACCTGTGTTGTGTGAGTGTAACACACTTACACCTGTGTTGTGTGAGTGTAACACACTTACACCTGTGTTGTGTGAGTGTAACACACGTACACCAGTGTTGTGTGAGTGTAACACACTTACACCTGTGTTGTGTGAGTGTAACACACTTACACCACTGTTGTGTGAGTGTAACACACTTACACCACTGTTGTGTGAGTGTAACACACGTACACCAGTGTTGTGTGAGTGTAACACACTTACACCTGTGTTGTGTGAGTGTAACACACGTACACCAGTGTTGTGTGAGTGTAACACACTTACACCTGTGTTGTGTGAGTGGGACACACGTACACCAGTGTTGTGTGAGTGTAACACACTTACACCTGTGTTGTGTGAGTGTAACACACTTACACCTGTGTTGTGTGAGTGTGACACACTTACACCTGTGTTGTGTGAGTGGGACACACGTACACCAGTGTTGTGTGAGTGTAACACACTTACACCTGTGTTGTGTGAGTGTAACACACTTACACCTGTGTTGTGTGAGTGGGACACACTTACACCTGTGTTGTGTGAGTGGGACACACGTACACCAGTGTTGTGTGAGTGTAACACACGTTCACCAGTGTTGTGTGAGTGTAACACACTTACACCTGTGTTGTGTGAGTGGGACACACGTACACCAGTGTTGTGTGAGTGTAGCACACGTTCACCAGTGTTGTGTGAGTGTAACACACTTACAAAAGTGTTGTGTGAGTGTAACACACTTACACCTGTGTTGTGTGAGTGTAACACACTTACACAAGTGTTGTGTGAGTGTAACACACTTACACCACTGTTGTGTGAGTGTAACACACTTACACCTGTGTTGTGTGAGTGTAACACACTTACACCTGTCTTGTGTGAGTGTGACACACGTACACCAGTGTTGTTTGAGTGTAACACACTTACACCTGTGCTGTGTCAGTGTAACACAATTACACCAGTGTTGTGTGAGTGTAACACGGACGCGGGTGAGACCTTCCCCGAGGTGTTCTTACGGTGTTATGCAGCAGTGGAATGATCTACCCCACGCGAGTCGTGGACGCCAAATCAATTCATTCTTTGGAGAGCTGGCTGGATTTATACTCTGCGAGCAAGGTCCTGTTGACCAGGATCCTGTTGGCCAGGGTCCTGTTGACCAGGGTCCTGTTGACCAGGGTCCTATTGGCCATTGTCCTGTTGACCAGGGTCCTGTTGACCAGGGTCCTGTTGGCCAGGGTCCTGTTGACCAAGGTCCTGTTGACCAGGGTCCTGTTGACCAGGGTCCTGTTGACCAGGGTCCTGCTAGCCAGGGTCCTGCTGGCCAGCGTTCTACTAGCCTGGGTCCTGTTTACCAGGGTCTTGCTAGCCAGGGTCCTGCTAGTCAGAGTCCTGCTGGCCAGGATCCTGCTGGCCAGGGTCTTGTTAGCCAGGGCCCTGGCCACGTAGTGGCCACCAGTATCCTGGTGTTTGGTCTGGTGCTGCTGAGGATATCTGCTTGTTCACGTTCAGCACGGTGTGTTGAAGGTGGAACCAATGGTATGTTTCCTATTATTGTGCTTCATGCTGGTAGTGTCCAGCGGGAGAGGAGGATGGGAAGAGAGCCTTCTACATTACTATCATTGTCTCAACCATCTAGATAATCTTTGATAGTCTTTAATCAAGATAGAAGTAGATAGTCCTTAGCACAAAAGATCGTTGAGGACTCATGATTCTTCTGCTAGCTACCTTCACATGTACTCCTATGTAACCTAATCTAATCTAACTTTACCTAAATTTGCTTAAATTATTTAACCTAAATAAACTTAACCTAATTTAAAATAAAAGAGCATTCGACTACACGTTAGAAGCATTAAATACTAACGCTGAGGACCAGGTCAAACAACTGACTCTGTAAAATGATGTAGAATTGCGGAGAGTCATTATGAGGCAGCCAGTCTTAACTCTACATAACTAACGTGGGGATCACAACGATTTGCAATCTTTACCCCGCTCTTTAGATTAGATTTGGTCACCGAAGTGGCAGGTTTATTGTGCACGTCATATCCATCCTGTGGAGGGTAGCGTAAGAGCATATGGATACACAAAAGGCCTAGGAACTAGGACCCAAAAAGGGTTAACAGGAGTACATCTGGATTTATACAAGCAAATTTAGGAAATTTGCTTAATATATCTGATATATTCATAAATAAGATAACTTGACATGCCACATAGCTGTATTCCCCAATAAGTGGACAATTAGGTACTGTTTAGTTAATACTATTACCGTATTTAACTTTGTGTGGGTTTAATTAGGTTAAGCTCAGGGAACGTAACCGAACATTATTTAATCTAACACAGAATAACTGTTACATAATTAATGGCTGAGGTAGAACGTTCAAAACTTGACGCGCTATAGCAGGTTGGAAAGCGACCTTGTGACCTTTGACCCAAAACCTGAGTGACCTGGTTACCTGAGGTCGCAACACAGGTAACTCATGATCTGTATCAATCATTGTGGCAGCCCATCACTATGAACCAGTGAGAGTTCACTGTGAACCAGTGACAGTTCACTGTGAACCAATGAGAGTTCACTGTGAACCAGTGAGAGTTCACTGTGAACCAGTGAGAGTTCACTGTGAACTAACAATAGTTCACTGTGAACCAGTGAGAGCTCACTGTGAACCAGTGAGAGTACACTATGAGCCAGTGAGAGTTCACTGTGAACCAGTGATAGTTCACTATGAACCAGTGAGAGTTCACTGTGAACCAGTGAGAGTTCACTGTGAACCAGTGAGAGTTCACTATGAACCAGTGAGAGTTCACTATGAACCAGTGAGAGTTCACTGTGAACCAGTGAGAGTTCACTGTGAACCAGTGAGAGTTCACTATGAACCAGTGAGAGTTCACTATGAACCAGTGAGAGTTCACTGTGAACCAGTGAGAGTTCACTATGAACCAGTGAGAGTTCACTATGAACTAAAAGTAGTTCACTATGAACTAACAATAGTTCACTATGAACTAGCAATAGTTCACTATGAACTAACAATAGTTCACTATGAACTAACAATAGTTCACTATGAACTAGCAATAGTTCACTATGAACTAGCAATAGTTCACTATGAACTAACAATAGTTCACTATGAACTAACAATAGTTCACTATGAACTAACAATAGTTCACTATGAACTAACAATAGTTCACTATGAACTAACAATAGTTCACTATGAACTAACAATAGTTCACTATGAACTAACAATAGTTCACTATGAACTAGCAATAGTTCACTATGAACTAGCAATAGTTCACTATGAACTAACAATAGTTCACTATGAACTAGCAATAGTTCACTATGAACTAACAATAGTTCACTATGAACTAACAACAGTTCACTATGAACTAACAATAGTTCACTATGAACTAGCAATAGTTCACTATGAACTAACAATAGTTCACTATGAACTAACAATAGTTCACTATGAACTAACAATAGTTCACTATGAACTAACAATAGTTCACTATGAACTAACAATAGTTCACTATGAACTAACAATAGTTCACTATGAACTAACAATAGTTCACTATGAGCTAACAATAGTTCACTATGAACTAACAATAGTTCACTATGAACTAACAATAGTTCACTATGAACTAACAATAGTTCACTATGAACTAACAATAGTTCACTATGAACTAACAATAGTTCACTATGAACTAACAATAGTTCACTATGAACTAACAATAGTTCACTATGAACTAGCAATAGTTCACTATGAACTAACAATAGTTCACTATGAACTAACAATAGTTCACTATGAACTAGCAATAGTTCACTATGAACTAACAATAGTTCACTATAAACTAACAATAGTTCACTATGAACTAACAATAGTTCACTATGAACTAACAATAGTTCACTATGAACTAACAATAGTTCACTATGAACTAACAATAGTTCACTATGAACTAACAATAGTTCACTATGAACTAACAATAGTTCACTATGAACTAACAATAGTTCACTATGAACTAACAATAGTTCACTATGAACTAGCAATAGTTCACTATGAACTAACAATAGTTCACTATGAACTAACAATAGTTCACTATGAACTAACAATAGTTCACTATGAACTAACAATAGTTCACTATGAACTAGCAATAGTTCACTATGAACTAACAATAGTTCACTATGAACTAACAGTAGTTCACTATGAACTAGCAATAGTTCACTATGAACTAACAATAGTTCACTATGAACTAACAATAGTTCACTATGAACTAGCAATAGTTCACTATGAACTAGCAATAGTTCACTATGAACTAACAATAGTTCACTATGAACTAACAATAGTTCACTATGAACTAGCAATAGTTCACTATGAACTAACAATAGTTCACTATGAACTAGCAATAGTTCACTATGAACTAACAATAGTTCACTATGAACTAGCAATAGTTCACTATGAACTAGCAATAGTTCACTATGAACTAACAATAGTTCACTATGAACTAGCAATAGTTCACTATGAACTAACAATAGTTCACTATGAACTAGCAATAGTTCACTATGAACTAACAATAGTTCACTATGAACTAGCAATAGTTCACTATGAACTAACAATAGTTCACTATGAACTAGCAATAGTTCACTATGAACTAACAATAGTTCACTATGAACTAGCAATAGTTCACTATGAACTAGCAATAGTTCACTATGAACTAGCAATAGTTCACTATGAACTAACAATAGTTCACTATGAACTAGCAATAGTTCACTATGAACTAACAATAGTTCACTATGAACTAACAATAGTTCACTATGAACTAACAATAGTTCACTATGAACTAACAATTGTTCACTATGAACTAACAATAGTTCACTATGAACTAACAATAGTTCACTATGAACTAACAATAGTTCACTATGAACTAACAATAGTTCACTATGAACTAACAATAGTTCACTATGAACTAACAATAGTTCACTATGAACTAACAATAGTTCACTATGAACTAACAATAGTTCACTATGAACTAACAATAGTTCACTATGAACTAACAATAGTTCACTATGAACTAACAATAGTTCACTATGAACTAACAATAGTTCACTATGAACTAACAATAGTTCACTATGAACTAACAATAGTTCACTATGAACTAACAATAGTTCACTATGAACTAACAATAGTTCACTATGAACTAACAATAGTTCACTATGAACACGGTGATCCGTCACTTTTTCTCTGTACAATAAAATTGGCATTTTTTTCCCTCGCATTAGATAATTCCCGTCGAAATTCTACCAACTGGCAGGAAAGTTGCGTAATAACTTCGCTTATTCTGAACTGCGTAATTATTCCTGCGTAGCGGGGGGGGGGAATAAAGTTGGGTTGAAAGGATGAATATTAATGGGGAATTAGCTTAAAAAATCGTCAGGAAATTTGGTATTTGTTAAGGATAACCGTATATTAAAGATACCCAAATGTTAAAGATACCCAAATGTTAAAGATACCCAAATGTTAAAGATACCCGCATGTTAAAGATACCCAAATGTTAAAGATACCCAAATGTTTAAGATACCCACATGTTAAAGATACCCACATGTTAAAGATACCCAAATGTTAAAGATACCCAAATGTTAAAGATACCCGCATGTTAAAGATACCCGCATGTTAAAGATACCCAAATGTTAAAGATACCCAAATGTTAAAGATACCCAAATGTTAAAGATACCCAAATGTTAAAGATACCCAAATGTTAAAGATACCCAAATGTTAAAGATACCCAAATGTTAAAGATACCCGAATGTTAAAGATACCCAAATGTTAAAGATACCCAAATGTTAAAGATACCCAAATGTTAAAGATACCCAAATGTTAAAGATACCCAAATGTTAAAGATACCCAAATGTTAAAGATACCCAAATGTTAAAGATACCCAAATGTTAAAGATACCCGAATGTTAAAGATACCCAAATGTTAAAGATACCCAAATGTTAAAGATACCCAAATGTTAAAGATACCCGAATGTTAAAGATACCAAATGTTAAAGATACCCAAATGTTAAAGATACCCAAATGTTAAAGATACCCAAATGTTAAAGATACCCAAATGTTAAAGATACCCAAATGTTAAAGATACCCAAATGTTAAAGATACCCAAATGTTAAAGATACCCGAATGTTAAAGATACCCAAATGTTAAAGATACCCAAATGTTAAAGATACCCAAATGTTAAAGATACCCAAATGTTAATGATACCCGAATGTTAAAGATCCCAAATGTTAAAGATACCCAAATGTTAAAGATACCCAAATGTTAAAGATACCCAAATGTTAAAGATACCCAAATGTTAAAGATACCCAAATGTTAAAGATACCCAAATGTTAAAGATACCCAAATGTTAAAGATACCCAAATGTTAAAAATACCCACATGTTGCACCAGTTTCTCTTTTATTAACTTGTCGGTTTTCTAAACAGACAAGTAAATACTGTGTCAGACGCAGCAGCGTGTTGGGTTCTTGATCCAGGGAACTCTGAAAGCTTTGCTTAACCTACAGGAACCACCTACTTCCACTAGTGAGATTTTTTCCCACTGGTGACTCCACCTACCACTGCTGCACCTCGTCTGTCTTGTACTGAACACATCGATTCCAGGCTGAGGGACTGATTACCTCAAACTCCTTGTCTTCCACTGTTTCTCTACACTGGACTGAAGAAGCCACTGGCTGGCGAAACGTTTCCATAATAAAGATACCCACATGTTAAAGATACCCACATGATACCCACATGGTTCACAAGTGTCTCAGTTTCTAAGACATTTACTCAAATGTGGTTTTGTAAAAGTGTGAATTTAGTAGTGTAAAAAAATATATATAAATGTGTAATGCCACTTTACTGGAGTAGAAAAGTAAAGTAAATGACTTGTAAAGAAGTATTTAATGATGATAAAAGTAAAGTGGTGTAAAATGTAAATTATTAAGCTTTATTAAAAATGTAAATTATTGGTCTTAATTAAAAATGTAAATTATTAAGCTTTATTAAAAATGTAAATTATTGGTCTTAATTAAAAATGTAAATTATTGGTCTTTATTAAAAATGTAAATTATTGGTCTTTACTAAAAATGTAAATTATTAATCTTTACTAAAAATGTAAATTATTAATCTTTACTAAAATGTAAATTATTAATCTTTACTAAAAATGTAAATTATTAATTTTTACTAAAAATGTAAATTATTAATTTTTACTAAAAATGTAAATTATTAATTTTTACTAAAAATGTAAATTATTAATCTTTACTAAAAATGTAAATTATTAATCTTTACTAAAAATGTAAATTCGTTGGTGTAAAAAAGGATGTTTCTCAGCTTGAAAAATTAGGAACTAAATAACATAAATAACTTCAGTAAAAAAAAAATATGTATCAAAGAGTATTTACTTGATATAGAAAAATTATTAGTTGGCCAGTCAAATTTTGTGAGGGTCTGGGGGGGGGACCGTTGGGGAGGTTAGTGAGGGGGAGCTGAGGTGGGTTAGAGGGGAAGCTGAGGTGGGTTAGAGGGGGAGCTGAGGTGGGTTAGAGGGGGAGTCAGGGTTAGAGTGAGGGAAAGTTTGACGAAGGAGAGACTGAGGGGGGAAAGGGATGACGGAGGATGAGGATTGAAGGAGAGCGATGGAGGGAGGGAGTACTGATGGTGGGAGGGAGGGAGGGAGTTCTGATGGAGGGAGGGAGGGAGGGGTGCTAAATCGATAATCGTGACATTGACGAGACGATAACCCACGGCTTTACCACCGCTTCCCTCCCCCCACTACACACACGCTCTATACATAGTTTTCAGAAGAGGTATGATAGGCCTCACACAAGCATGAGAGCGGGACATCCAGTGTCGACCAGCAGCAGATCTACGATACAAAACGTACGCATGACCATACTCCTGCAAGGAGAGGAAGGAGCGAGGTGAATATAATAAATGAAGTGTGATGAACCTGGTGTTTATTGAACTATGTCTGAGACTCACTGGTGGTCACCTACATTGAAATATCCACTGATTTCTGTCCGGCACGCTCATGTCTGCATTTTGTATCTCTTGACATTATATAGTTCTAAACTGAATGAGATGTCACAATAAAATATTCTGTAAGGAGTGTCCTTTCTTCACTAGTGTGTGAAGCATATCACTTGAATTCAGTAGCCCAAGTATTGATCCTTTCGGGACTCCCAATCATTACATTTGCCATTTTTAATGCGTCTTTTCTTGCTATTACTCGCTAGTCTCCTGTCTCTCAAATATGCTTCTTGATCTGCTGTAGCGTTCTTCTTTATACCCAGCTTGTTCACCAACATTGTACGTGAAGTTACGTATTATAAGCTTGAGTGTATTCTAGGAATATGTAGTCTTTTCAGACCTGTCATTCTTGCAGCTCTGTTATAAAAACTTTAAAAGAAATAAAGAGATACGCCTGACAAGATTTCCAGTTGCTTACCTCCCTAGGTGTTCCTCTAGCCTCCTCCCTAGGTGTTCCTCTAGCCTCCTCCCTAGGTGTTCCTCCAGCCTCCTCCCTAGGTGTTCCTCTACCCTCCTCCCTAGTTGTTCCTCCAGCCTCCTCCCTAGGTGTTCCTCCAGCCTCCTCCCTAGGTGTTCCTCTAGCCTCCTCCCTAGGTGTTCCTCCAGCCTCCTCCCTAGGTGTTCCTCTAGCCTCCTCCCTAGGTGTTCCTCTAGCCTCCTCCCTAGGTGTTCCTCCAGCCTCCTCCCTAGGTGTTCCTCCAGCCTCCTCCCTAGGTGTTCCTCTAGCCTCCTCCCTAGGTGTTCCTCTAGCCTCCTCCCTAGGTGTTCCTCCAGCCTCCTCCCTAGGTGTTCCTCCAGCCTCCTCCCTAGGTGTTCCTCCAGCCTCCTCCCTAGGTGTTCCTCTAGCCTCCTCCCTAGGTGTTCCTCCAGCCTCCTCCCTAGGTGTTCCTCTAGCCTCCTCCCTAGGTGTTCCTCCAGCCTCCTCCCTAGGTGTTCCTCTAGCCTCCTCCCTAGGTGTTCCTCTAGCCTCCTCCCTAGGTGCTCCTCCAGCCTCCTCCCTAGGTGTTCCTCTAGCCTCCTCCCTAGGTGTTCCTCTAGCCTCCTCCCTAGGTGTTCCTCCAGCCTCCTCCCTAGGTGTTTCTCCAGCCTCCTCCCTAGGTGTTCCTCTAGCCTCCTCCCTAGGTGTTCCTCTAGCCTCCTCCCTAGGTGTTCCTCCAGCCTCCTCCCTAGGTGTTCCTCCAGCCTCCTCCCTACGTGTTCCTCCAGCCTCCTCCCTAGGTGTTCCTCTAGCCTCCTCCCTAGGTGTTCCTCTAGGCTCCTCCCTAGGTGTTCCTCTAGCCTCCTCCCTAGGTGTTCCTCTAGCCTCCTCCCTAGGTGTTCCTCTAGCCTCCTCCCTAGGTGTTCCTCCAGCCTCCTCCCTAGGTGTTCCTCCAGCCTCCTCCCTAGGTGTTCCTCTAGCCTCCTCCCTAGGTGTTCCTCTAGCCTCCTCCCTAGGTGTTCCTCCAGTCTCCTCCCTAGGTGTTCCTTCAGCCTCCTCCCTAGGTGTTCCTCTAGCCTCCTCCCTAGGTGTTCCTCTAGCCTCCTCCCTAGGTGATCCTCCAGCCTCCTCCCTAGGTGTTCCTCTAGCCTCCTCCCTAGGTGTTCCTCTAGCCTCCTCCCTAGGTGTTCCTCTAGCCTCCTCCCTAGGTGTTCCTCTAGCTTCCTCCCTAGGTGTTCTTCTAGCCTCCTCCCTAGGTGTTCCTCTAGCCTCCTCCCTAGGTGTTCCTCCAGCCTCCTCCCTAGGTGTTCCTCCAGCCTCCTCCCTAGGTGTTCCTCTAGCCTCCTCCCTAGGTGTTCCTCCAGCCTCCTCCCTAGGTGTTCCTCTAGCCTCCTCCCTAGGTGTTCCTCTAGCCTCCTCCCTAGGTGTTCCTCTAGCCTCCTCCCTAGGTGTTCCTCTAGCCTCCTCCCTAGGTCTTCCTCTAGCCTCCTCCCTAGGTGTTCCTCTAGCCTCCTCCCTAGGTGTTCCTCTAGCCTCCTCCCTAGGTGTTCCTCCAGCAACCTCCCTAGGTGTTCCTCCAGCCTCCTCCCTAGGTGTTCCTCTAGCCTCCTCCCTAGGTGTTCCTCCAGCCTCCTCCCTAGGTGTTCCTCTAGCCTCCTCCCTAGGTGTTCCTCTAGCCTCCTCCCTAGGTGTTCCTCCAGCCTCCTCCCTAGGTGTTCCTCTAGCCTCCTCCCTAGGTGTTCCTCTTGCCTCCTCCCTAGGTGTTCCTCCAGCCTCCTCCCTAGGTGTTCCTCTAGCCTCCTCCCTAGGTGTTCCTCCAGCCTCCTCCCTAGGTGTTCCTCTAGCCTCCTCCCTAGGTGTTCCTCCAGCCTCCTCCCTAGGTGTTCCTCT
This sequence comes from Cherax quadricarinatus, assembly GCF_038502225.1. Lineage (NCBI taxonomy): Eukaryota > Metazoa > Arthropoda > Malacostraca > Decapoda > Parastacidae > Cherax > Cherax quadricarinatus. The sequence continues at coordinate 25,297,247 of NC_091314.1, forward strand.
AGCCTCCTCCCTAGGTGTTCCTCTAGCCTCCTCCCTAGGTGCTCCTCCAGCCTCCTCCCTAGGTGTTCCTCTAGCCTCCTCCCTAGGTGTTCCTCTAGCCTCCTCCCTAGGTGTTCCTCCAGCCTCCTCCCTAGGTGTTTCTCCAGCCTCCTCCCTAGGTGTTCCTCTAGCCTCCTCCCTAGGTGTTCCTCTAGCCTCCTCCCTAGGTGTTCCTCTAGGCTCCTCCCTAGGTGTTCCTCTAGCCTCCTCCCTAGGTGTTCCTCTAGCCTCCTCCCTAGGTGTTCCTCTAGCCTCCTCCCTAGGTGTTCCTCCAGCCTCCTCCCTAGGTGTTCCTCCAGCCTCCTCCCTAGGTGTTCCTCTAGCCTCCTCCCTAGGTGTTCCTCTAGCCTCCTCCCTAGGTGTTCCTCCAGTCTCCTCCCTAGGTGTTCCTTCAGCCTCCTCCCTAGGTGTTCCTCTAGCCTCCTCCCTAGGTGTTCCTCTAGCCTCCTCCCTAGGTGATCCTCCAGCCTCCTCCCTAGGTGTTCCTCTAGCCTCCTCCCTAGGTGTTCCTCTAGCCTCCTCCCTAGGTGTTCCTCTAGCCTCCTCCCTAGGTGTTCCTCTAGCTTCCTCCCTAGGTGTTCTTCTAGCCTCCTCCCTAGGTGTTCCTCTAGCCTCCTCCCTAGGTGTTCCTCCAGCCTCCTCCCTAGGTGTTCCTCCAGCCTCCTCCCTAGGTGTTCCTCTAGCCTCCTCCCTAGGTGTTCCTCCAGCCTCCTCCCTAGGTGTTCCTCTAGCCTCCTCCCTAGGTGTTCCTCTAGCCTCCTCCCTAGGTGTTCCTCTAGCCTCCTCCCTAGGTGTTCCTCTAGCCTCCTCCCTAGGTCTTCCTCTAGCCTCCTCCCTAGGTGTTCCTCTAGCCTCCTCCCTAGGTGTTCCTCTAGCCTCCTCCCTAGGTGTTCCTCCAGCAACCTCCCTAGGTGTTCCTCCAGCCTCCTCCCTAGGTGTTCCTCTAGCCTCCTCCCTAGGTGTTCCTCCAGCCTCCTCCCTAGGTGTTCCTCTAGCCTCCTCCCTAGGTGTTCCTCTAGCCTCCTCCCTAGGTGTTCCTCCAGCCTCCTCCCTAGGTGTTCCTCTAGCCTCCTCCCTAGGTGTTCCTCTTGCCTCCTCCCTAGGTGTTCCTCCAGCCTCCTCCCTAGGTGTTCCTCTAGCCTCCTCCCTAGGTGTTCCTCCAGCCTCCTCCCTAGGTGTTCCTCTAGCCTCCTCCCTAGGTGTTCCCTAGCCTCCTCCCTAGGTGTTCCTTAAGCCTCCTCCCTAGGTGTTCCTCTAGCCTCCTCCCTAGGTGTTCCCTAGCCTCCTCCCTAGGTGTTCCTTTAGCCTCCTCCCTAGGTGTTCCTCTAGCCTCCTCCCTAGGTGTTCCTCTAGCCTCCTCCCTAGGTGTTCCCTAGCCTCCTCCCTAGGTGTTCCTCTAGCCTCCTCCCTAGGTGTTCCCTAGCCTCCTCCCTAGGTGTTCCTCTAGCCTCCTCCCTAGGTGTTCCTTTAGCCTCCTCCCAAGGTGTTCCTCTAGCCTCCTCCCTAGGTGTTCCTCCAGCCTCCTCCCTAGGTGTTCCTCCAGCCTCCTCCCTAGGTGTTCCTCTAGCCTCCTCCCTAGGTGTTCCTCTAGCCTCCTCCCTAGGTGTTCCTCCAGCCTCCTCCCTAGGTGTTCCTTCAGCCTCCTCCCTAGGTGTTCCTCTAGCCTCCTCCCTAGGTGTTCCTCCAGCCTCCTCCCTAGGTGTTCCTCCAGCCTCCTCCCTAGGTGTTCCTCTAGCCTCCTCCCTAGGTGTTCCTCTAGCCTCCTCCCTAGGTGTTCCTCTAGCCTCCTCCCTAGGTGTTCCTCTAGCCTCCTCCCTAGGTGTTCCTCTAGCCTCCTCCCTAGGTGTTCCTCCAGCCTCCTCCCTAGGTGTTCCTCCAGCCTCCTCCCTAGGTGTTCCTCTATCCTCCTCCCTAGGTGTTCCTCCAGTCTCCTCCCTAGGTGTTCCTCCAGCCTACTCCCTAGGTGTTCCTCTAGCCTCCTCCCTAGGTGTTCCTCCAGCCTCCTCCCTAGGTGTTCCTCCAGCCTCCTCCCTAGGTGTTCCTCTAGTCTCCTCCCTAGGTGTTCCTCTAGCCTGCTCCCTAGGTGTTCCTCCAGCCTCCTCCCTAGGTGTTCCTCTAGCCTCCTCCCTAGGTGTTCCTCCAGCCTCCTCCCTAGGTGTTCCTCCAGCCTCCTCCCTAGGTGTTCCTCCAGCCTCCTCCCTAGGTGTTCCCTAGCCTCCTCCCTAGGTGTTCCTCCAGTCTCCTCCCTAGGTGTTCCTCCAGCCTCCTCCCTAGGTGTTCCTCCAGCCTCCTCCCTAGGTGTTCCTCTAGCCTCCTCCCTAGGTGTTCCTCCAGCCTCCTCCCTAGGTGTTCCTCTAGCCTCCTCCCTAGGTGTTCCTCTAGCCTCCTCCCTAGGTGTTCCTCCAGCCTCCTCCCTAGGTGTTCCTCTAGCCTCCTCCCTAGGTGTTCCTCTAGCCTCCTCCCTAGGTGTTCCTCCAGCCTCCTCCCTAGGTGTTCCTCTAGCCTCCTCCCTAGGTGTTCCTCCAGCCTCCTCCCTAGGTGTTCCTCTAGCCTCCTCCTTAGGTGTTCCCTAGCCTCCTCCCTAGGTGTTCCTCTAGCCTCCTCCCTAGGTGTTCCTCTAGCCTCCTCCCTAGGTATTCCCTAGCCTCCTCCCTAGGTGTTCCTTTAGCCTCCTCCCTAGGTGTTCCTCTAGCCTCCTCCCTAGGTGGTCCTCTAGCCTCCTCCCTAGGTGTTCCCTAGCCTCCTCCCTAGGTGTTCCTCTAGCCTCCTCCCTAGGTGTTCCCTAGCCTCCTCCCTAGGTGTTCCTCCCGCCTCCTCCCTAGGTGTTCCTCCAGCCTCCTCCCTAGGTGTTCCTCCAGCCTCCTCCCTAGGTGTTCCTCTAGCCTCCTCCCTAGGTGTTCCTCCAGCCTCCTCCCTAGGTGTTCCTCCAGCCTCCTCCCTAGGTGTTCCTCTAGCCTCCTCCCTAGGTGTTCCCTAGCCTCCTCCCTAGGTGTTCCTCCAGCCTCCTCCCTAGGTGTTCCTCTAGCCTCCTCCCTAGGTGTTCCCTAGCCTCCTCCCTAGGTGTTCCTTTAGCCTCCTCCCTAGGTGTTCCTCTAGCCTCCTCCATAGGTGTTCCTCTAGCCTCCTCCCTAGGTGTTCCCTAGCCTCCTCCCTAGGTGTTCCTCTAGCCTCCTCCCTAGGTGTTCCTCTAGCCTTCTCCCTAGGTGTTCCTCTAGCTTCCTCCCTAGGTGTTCCTCTAGCCTCCTCCCTAGGTGTTCCTCTAGCCTCCTCCCTAGGTGTTCCTCTAGCCTCCTCCCTAGGTGTTCCTCTAGCCTTCTCCCTAAGTGTACCTCTAGCCTCTTCCCTAGGTGTTCCTCTAGCCTGCTCCCTAGGTGTTCCTCTAGCCTCCTCCTTAGGTGTTCCTCTAACCTCCTCCTCCCTAGGTGTTCCTCTAGCCTCCTCCCTAGGTGTTCCTCTAGCCTCCTCCCTAGGTGTTCCTCTAGCCTCCTCCCTAGGTGTTCCTCTACCCTCCTCCCTAGGTGTTCCCCTAGCCTCTTCCCTAGGTGTTCCTCTAGCCTCCTCCCTAGGTGTTCCTCTAGCCTCCTCCCTAGGTGTTCCCTAGCCTTCTCCCTAGGTGTTCCTCTAGCTTCCTCCCTAGGTGTTCCCCTAGTCTCCTCCCTAGGTGTTCCCCTAGCCTCCTCCCTAGGTGTTCCTCTACCCTCCTCCCTAGGTGTTCCTCTAGCCTCTTCCCTAGGTGTTCCTCTAGCCTCCTCCATAGGTGTTCCTCTAGGCTCCTCCCTAAGTGTTCCTCTAGCCTCCTCCCTAGGTGTTCCTCTAGCCTCCTCCCTAGGTGTTCCTCTAGCTTCCTCCCTAGGTGTTCCTCTAGCCTCCTCCCTAGGTGTTCCTCTAGGTCCTCCTCTGACAGTGATAAGGAAATGTGTAGAATTTTTAACACATACTTTCTCTCAGTTTTTACACAGGAGGATACCAGCGATATTCCAGAAATGATAAATTATGTAGAACAGGACGATAATAAACTGTGCACGATTAGGGTCACAAGTGACATGGTCCTTAGGCAAATAGATAAATTAAAACCTAACAAATCCCCAGGCCCTGATGAACTGCATGCAAGGGTTCTATAGGAATGTAAAGAGGAGCTTTGCAAACCTTTGGCTAATATTAATCTTTTCAACATATCACTACAAACTGGCATGGTGCCAGATAAGTGCAAAATGGCAAATGTGATACCTACTTTCAAAGCAGGTGACAGGTCCTTAGCTTCGAACTATAGACCAATAAACCTAACCTCCATAGTGGGAAAATTTATGGAATCAATAATTGCCGAGGCAGTTCGTAGCCACCTTGAAAAGCATAAATTATTCAACGAATCTCTGCATGGTTTTACAAAGGGGCGTTCCTGCCTTACGAATTTATTAACTTTTTTCACTAAGGTATTTGAGGAGGTAGATCATGGTAATGAATATGATATTGTGTATATGGACTTCAGTAAGGCTTTTGACAGGGTCCCACATCAGAAACTATTGAGGAAAATTAAGGCACTTGGAATAGGAGGAGAATTTTTTTCCTGGATAGAGGCATGGTTGACAAATAGGCAGCAGAGAGTTTTCATAAATGGGGAGAAATCAGAGTGGGGAAGCGTCACGAGCGGTGTTCCACAGGGGTCAGTGTTGGGCCCCCTGCTGTTCACAATCTACTTAAACGACATAGATGAGGGCATAAAGAGCGACATCAGCAAGCTTGCCGATGACACCAAAATAGGCCGGCGAATTCATTCTGACGAGGACATTAGAGCACTCCAGGAAGATTTGAATAGACTGATGCAGTGGTCGGAGAAGTGGCAGATGCAGTTTAATATAGACAAATGCAAAGTTCTAAATGTTGGACAGGACAATAACCATGCCACATATAAACTAAATAATGTAGATCTTAATATTACGGATTGCGAAAAAGATTTAGGAGTTCTGGTTAGCAGTAATCTGAAACCAAGACAACAGTGCATAAGTGTTCGCAATAAAGCTAATAGAATCCTTGGCTTCATATCAAGAAGCATAAATAATAGGAGTCCTCAGGTTGTTCTTCAACTCTATACGTTCTTGGTTAGGCCTCATTTAGATTATGCTGCACAGTTTTGGTCACCGTATTACAGAATGGATATAAATGCTCTGGAAAATGTACGAAGGAGGATGACAAAGTTGATCCCATGTATCATAAACCTTCCCTATGAGGATAGACTAAGGGCCCTGAATCTGCACTCTCTAAAAAGACGTAGAATTAGGGGGGATATGATTGAGGTGTATAAATGGAAGACAGGAATAAATAAAGGGGATGTAAATAGTGTGCTGAAAACATCTAGCCTAGACAGGACTCGCAGCAATGGTTTTAAGTTGGAAAAATTCAGATTCAGGAAGGATATAGGAAAGTACTGGTTTGGTAATAGAGTTGTGGATGAGTGGAACAAACTCCCAAGTACAGTTATAGAGGCCAGAACGTTGTGTAGCTTTAAAAATAGGTTGGATAAATACATGAGTGGATGTGGGTGGGTGTGAGTTGGACCTGATAGCTTGTGCTACCAGGTCGGTTGCCGTGTTCCTCCCTTAAGTCAATGTGACCTGACCTGGCTAGGTTGGGTGCATTGGCTTAAGCCGGTAGGAGACTTGGACCTGCTTCGCATGGGCCAGTAGGCCTGCTGCAGTGTTCCTTCCTTCTTATGTTCTATGTGTTCATCTAGCCTCCTCCCTAGGTGTTCCTCTAGCCTCCTCCCTAGGTGTTCCTCTAGCCTCCTCCCTAGGTGTTCCTCTAGCCTCCTCCCTAGGTGTTCATCTAGCCTTCTCAATAGGTGCTCCTTTAGCCTTCTCCCTAGGTGTTTCTCTAGCCTCCTCCCTAGGTGTTCCTCTAGCCTCCTGCCTAGGTGTTCCTCTAGCCTCCTCCCTAGGTGTTCATCTAGCCTCCTCCCTAGGTGTTCCTCTAGCCTCCTCCCTAGGTGTTCATCTAGCCTCCTCCTCACGGTCATCTTCAAAACTTTGGATATTATTCATACCAATGATACTGGTCAGTATAACAGTGCCTCCTCTCTGTCTCCTTGTTTGAGTATGAATCAACGTTTTATTATCCATGGATACATGGTGTCTGTGGGTCTCACTACCTGTGCTGCGTCCAGCCCCTAGAGTAGTTCCTGCACTATTCTTTCCATGTTTGTATGCTGGTCTCCAGTTCCCGCTGTTGGAGTCTACCCTCAACACTCTCAGGAATATGAAGAATGGCTTTATTAATACGAATTCAAGAATATAAAAGGAAGACTGTAGAACTGTATACGAAAGATGAGATAATCAGTCCCTCAGCCTTGGAGTTGGTGTGATGTACCGTAGTCTTGACTAGGGTACACTTCTGCAACTCCAAGGCTGAGGGACTGATTATCTCGTCTTTTGCATATAGTTCTACGGTCTTCCTATTATGTCCTTGAATTTGTATTGATAAAGCCACTGGATGGCGAAACGTCTAAAAATAAAGATACCCAGATGTTGCACATGTTTATGATTCTTCATAGTGTTCGTATTGCATAACATTCATGTGCACACACTCGAGGATATTCCATTGAGTTTTTAATTTTTTTCTATCATTCTCCTGCACTGGAGATCCCCGCTCATTACCAGTCTTATCATCCGCTTCTTGTGAATCATCTCGGTTATGGACGCGATACATCAGTTAGTATCGTCGTCATTACTGGTTCTTTCCCTCTAGTATTTTCTTATGTTTCCCGAGGTTTGTATACTTTTTGTTTTGTTTTACTACCTCGTCTTCATTTCCTGTGATTCTGTACATTCTTAGTTGGACCACAAATTCTGTTTTTTTTTTTTTTTTTTTTTTTTTTTTTTGATTTTGCTCATGTTCAGAGTGAGTGTCTGGCGCCTCCTAGGACATGACCTATATTAAGTCCAACATCTCCTGTCTTATCTTAAGCGTATCGTCATGTTATCCTTCCCAGCGTGCTTCATCAAGTTTCTAAATCCTTCGTAGTCCTCCTTTTGTCGCGTGCTCTCTCTCTCTCTCTCTCTCTCTCTCTCTCTCTCTCTCTCTCTCTCTCTCTCTCTCTCTCTCTCTCTCTCTCTCTCTCTCTCTGTTTACACAGGGTTTGACAAGGTTAAGGATCCCTAGCTTTATTGACAGCTATTTACAGGTTAAGGATTCCTAACTTTATTGACAAGCTAAGAGCTGTTACCTACATCAGCTCATTTCGAAGCATTTTTATTGTTATGAGACATACAAGTAGGAAACAGGATGAAGTTGGAGCTATCTGTGGGCCAGCATTTTCATTTGATCAACTGACTTTATCTCGTTGACATCATTATCCTGTACGAATGTGTTCCATACTCGAGTCATCCTGGGTATGTATGATCTCAGATGGAGTAATGTTCTGGAGAAGGGTACAGCCAGAGTGAAGTTGCTGCTTTCTGCCCGTCTTGTGGCATAAAAGCTTGTTTCACGCTGTCCTCGCAGTGGATCCAAGTGTGGTATTTTGACAATATTGGCCTTGTACATAACAGTAAGGCAACCCACATCCCTCCTATGTTGAAGGCTCTGTTGAAATGACAGATCTATCCAGGATGGGTCCAGGCGAGAGATGAGACGTCTTGCTCTGTTCTCTACTCTGTCAAGCAGTCGCAGATGAGAGGGGGGGGGGGGCAGGCAAACCAAGAAAGTGGAGCATACTCAAGGTGCGAGCGTACTTGTGCCTCGTACAGGATCTTGCAACCCCTACTGTCAAGCAGATGGGAGATACGGCGAAGTGCTGTAAGCTTCCTGGCTGCCTTGTTTGCAAGATTTACAACATGGTTCTTCATGGTTAGTTTGGAGTCAAATTTCACCCCAAGGATATCAACTTCTTCTCCAGGTGCCAACATCCTCCCATTCATCCTTACTACTGCACCAGCATTACCATCATGGTGCCTAGAGACGATCATCATTTGCGTTTTCTCAGGTGCAAATGTTACTTGCCATCTATTTCCCCAAGCTGATATAGCTCTCAGCTGGTGATTGATGTAGCTTAGAGCAGCTGGCATTTCTTCTCTTGGATAAGTGAATGTCAGTGTACAGTCGTCTGCATATGCATGTGATTCTGGGATGAGATGAAGAAGGTCGTTGAAGTAGACATTCCATAACAATGGACCCAGCACGCTTCCTTGTGGAACACTTGCCCCAATAGGATGTCTTGCTGATTCCGTTCCATTGAGAACTGCACTTAGAGATCTACCCTGAAGGTAATCACTGAGGAGACATAGCGTAGAGCCTGCAATTCCCAGTGCTTGAAGTTTTGCTAAGAGGCCCTGGTGCCACACCCGGTCGAAAGCGCCAGCAATGTCCAGTGCTACCACACAGCTGACTTTGGATTCATCCAGTGACTGATGCCACTTAGTGGAGAGGTTTAACTACAGATCAGCAGCAGAGTAACCTTTCCTGAAGCCATATTGACGATCACAAAGTAGTGAGTGGTAGTCAAAAAACTCTGTCATTTGTCTTGAGATTATTGTCTCAAGGATCTTACCAGTGATTGACAGGAGTGACACCGGTCTGTAGTTGCTGATTTCTGCTCTGCTCTTCTTTTTGTGAACAGGGACTACATTTGCCTCTTTCCATAGAGAGGGCCATTTACACTGTACTAGGCAGTGCTGAAAGATGCGAGTTAGAGGTGCTGCTAGCTGGTCTGCACATCTCAATAATCTTGGGCTCAACTTGTCTGGGCCCACAGCCTTTTCTTGGTCTTCTTGGTCAAGTGATTTAAGTAGGAAATGCA